>NW_025940483.1:67213-251447 GCF_000764305.2 Hyalella azteca
TGTGAAAAGAGTGCGCTGGTGATTGAATTGACTAGGTGTGTTATTGATGTGATTTATATTATTATATTGAGCTGTTTGTATGCAGGTAATGTTGAAATTATATGTGTGAAAAGGGACTGTTGCGGCATGATTGTCCCTGATGTGCTGGTTGCCCGTGGGTTAAGTTTACATATGCAATATGATTTATATTAGTTTCCATATTAATTTGGAAACCCTCCGATCCTTGAAAAACACAACCAACAAGTAAACAGGGCACATGAAAAGCATTTTATGTACAATTACATAAATAATAAATTATTAGACGTTTAAATATATTGCAATACATGCCTGACCATTTGTTGATAAACAAATTCAATAAGTAACAATTATAGTTGATCCATACATTGACTGGCCATTTATCGATGCACCCAATATAACATTTATTGATGCTCTCAACAAAGGAAACTCTTGAAACCGTTAAAAAATTATTTACTTCTTCTAAAAAGTTATTTACTTTCGTTAAATCTTCATTTTCTTCTAAAATTATGGAATTTTGGCAAATCCAATTAGGAAACCTTCTTTATACAAGGTTTTACAATAACCCGAAGACATTTTTATCTCCTATCCATTTACCTACAGTTATAATTGTACATATACAGTAATATTCGCGATTTTAGAGACGATCATGATGTAGATCTGATACGCGGCTTCTGTCATAATTAAATGTTTTGGAATAATCATAAACAATAATAATTTGTATAATTTTTCAAATTTTCGTTGAATGATTCTAGCTTTTGCTCGTTTGTTACGAACATGCAATTCTAGACACGAATATAACTCGAGTTATAAGTATTACTTGACATTATTTAATTTAGTTTTAGGAACATAAATCCCTCCTAAATAATCACAACCTACGTGAACTTGATTGAACAACAACGCATTACGAACTTATCCGGGCCGACCGTCGGATGCAGAAAAGAGGCAACGCCAGGTTATAATCCCAGTCAATATTGCATGGTTGCGTGTCAGAGCCCCGCTCTCAACTTTGATACCTGCTTTGCCATATCGCACCGGCGATTTTCCGCCCTCGCTCGCTTCGATGGCGCTTTTTATGGGTCAATTTGTACGTAAGACGAGAAGCTCACATCCATCGGTAGCCCACGACTTGCGCCGTGTTATGATTACGTGGTGTCTAAACGCTCGAGATGCCAGCCGAGATATGCTACCCACGCACAGGTGGCTTATGGGAACGGTGGAGCGATTGTACCTCCAGAAACCGGTTTCTTTGAACTCTAAAACCACAGCCTTGCAAGGCTCTCGTTTGGAGAGAAGAGCTCGCTTGTAGTCCGTCTTGACAAGGAGGTGCAATTTGACGTTTATTAGTAAGCAAGAAGAGTAAACAGTTTTTTTAAAGCACAGGAATTTTTCCAAAAATTGGGCAAAATTTAACGTTTACTGGTATGCATTCAGAATGAACTTTTTTAAAGCAAAGAAGGTATGATTATATAACTATCACGTTTAAACATTTTATATTTCACAAAGAACATGTAATTACGGATAATAATCAACTCAGATTATTGATAATCAACTCAAAATACTGTTGAATTTATTCTATTTAAAATTTCTCATATATAAAACACTCACTATCATTGTAAAAAAACTGAAACGACGTCCTAGAACATTCAAGTAGGTAGTTCCAAGTTAATCAACACGACGGAACGAAATTTATCAAAACTTTAGAAGTCTCGTAAAAAATTTTAATCGCAGCATACATTGTTTAAAGAACAGGCTCCTAATTTTAACGACCTTGAACGCAAGCGGTTGCATTTCTCAGTTTGTACGAGCGCATTGTGATGCTAGAACGTCCATTGGCGTAGTCGCTGCTCCGTGACAAACGGTCGGGAATTGCTGCCGATTCTGATACGCCATTCCGAGCCATTTCTTCTCGACAATATCCAAGTCATAACAGGACGTATTTCTCTGGATTTGTCCAAGTGTGTTGGCGATAACGCGATTTTGGTGCTAGTCGCCCGGTTTTGGACAAGCTAAAGCTGGCGTCCGATCGTTTAGCTTATAGAGGCGCGGTCTATTGATAGCGAGGGGGCCGCGGTTGTCGCATTTTTAAGATGACCTTGCTAACACGTGTAATAATGTACTATTATTGAACTCATGTTTCGTCGCGCTGAATAATAATTTCGGAATATATTAGGAACGGTTGGCGTTTTGTTCCTCATTCTGTTTGGAGTCCACCAGGACTACATTTCAAAAAATATTCGAAAAAAATAGTTATATATAGTATTTGTCAGAAATGGTTACATCGCCCGCCGTAGGATTTTCGTTCTATTAATAATTGTCTTTAACATTAAACTCGATTTCACACGATTAATTGCGAAATCAGGTACATACTTTCGAAAGAAAATTTTTACCGTGACCAGGTATTTTTGTAATGGACGTCTCACACTTAATTAATACAGTCATGTACTAATAATGCCAAAATTAAATAGCGTGTTTTACTTGAAAGTTGGCGGGCTTCGACTGAAATAAATTCATGCGAACTGAAGGACAACATTTGTTACATTTTTTTGCACTATCAATTTACCCACGATTTTTTCCTGTTGTATTGGTATCCTGTTTATACTGTGTAGAAGGTCGTCGAGCGCCGGCATGGCCGTAGGCCTAACGTGCGATAGAAAAACTTGTATAATAAGAAGAAGGGTGAGACTGCATGGAGACGTCCGTGATGGATCATCTTCGGAAGCATGGAAGTCTTGATGAGAAAACGAGTTACTTCGCCGCAGCGGGACTTTCGCAGCAAACTTGTGGTCTCGGCTTGAGAGACGCTACACTGCGATGCTCGAGTATTGTAATCAATATAAGTGATCCATTATCATGCACTTTAGAATATGAATAAGAAACAGGAGAGCCTACGAAAATGACACTCGACTGGTGAATGTGTTACAGAGTTTTGAGATCCCAATGGGTTGCCGTGTGTACGGTTTCCCAAAGCTCATCGATTATCACAGTGATGATGCCTTCACGAATATTTCTTTAAAAATTTAGTACTATCAAGACACTCGCTAAAATGAATTCATTCAGCACGTGAAATATGTCGAATATTATGGATTTTGCTCTGAAATTTGCGGATGCTTCATTTAGTTGAGAGAGTTTTTAAAATGATTTTTTTTTTCAACGAAAAAATGGTCGTCATTGTTGAAAATTATGATGAAATTTTCATTAAACGGAATGTTGCTGCGACGTGAGAGCGGAATTTATTCAATACCCAAAGCCTTTACATTTTCTAATTTTTCAAACACTTTTTATTTTTGAGCTATAGAAAAGCATTCGAGCAATTGATGAAGATAATTACTCTAGAAGGAATATGGTGTATTATTTCCTCTTTGGGAACTACTAATTTCTTATTTTAATCTTGTAATTTTGTTAATACTTTTTTACCAAAAATATAAAAACTAATTGTATCAAGTCTAACTAGTTACATTTGTAATAATTTTATTAAGTTTAATGAGCTACATTTGTTTGGACTCACAGCGACATCGCTTTCTGCAGGCTTTGAAATCTAAATACTTTTACTTAGTTTCGCACGCACGGGAGTTTTGCACTCGGTGTTTTGTACGACTTTTATTTACCAGTTTATGGATCATCCTTGCCGTGCATTGACGCATAAATTTACACGGATCCATTGAAATAAATTAAGGGTGAGAAGTCGCTGCATAATATGATCCATACCCTATGAGCGCAGCGCCAAACAATGCCGTTTTATATAATATAATAGAGGTAAGCTTTTCCGCATTCCAGCTCTATTGAGAAAAAGCGAGCGGCGTTCTCTATAGGCCTCAATGGCTTCGCATAAATTACTTGCCAAAGTGGGACGCTTTTGTGGGATTTAAATATTCGCGTCAAACTTCACTCAGTTTGCTTTTAGACTTAGGAATAAATGGCCAGTGTGAAAAATGCATTTGACTTTGAGGGATCAACGATATATACAGCAATGGAAAGGACGAGAAATTGTGAATAGTGAAAATGATAAATTTTCGATTCTGTGATCGAGATATCTAAAAAAATTTCTACGTTCAATAAAGGGTTAATATTCGCTTGTTTTACAAAATTTTTGTGGCACTCTAAATTAGGTCGATTGACTGAAAATGTAAAATATCACATTTTCTGTCAGAGATATTATTTTTTGCGAGTTCTATGCTGGAATTTCCTGATAAGTGTACACTTTTACGGATTTAAATCTGGTATGCTTGCCGTTCACCGCCCAATGAATTTTTCAGTAAATTTTTCGTCACATCTCATGGGAGTGCAAAATATCGCTTGAAGCTGTCATGTACGATTGACTACTAAAGAAAGTTGCATGCGTTGCCAATAGAACGCACTGGATTACTGAGTTATTAAATAAAATGAAATTGTCATTGTATTTTGAAATTTCCAACTTCTTCCTCCCTCTCTCTACGGATGCATTAACCGCCGTCAATGCTAATCTTACCTGAAGACCAATTACCGTGAATTACCTTCAGTAGACAAAGGGTTAAATCTGAGCCTAGTTAATTACCGCGATATGAAACAACGCGTGCGGTTCAGTCATTAAAAAATATGCCAGGCGCGTGCGCGGCCACGTGGGAGTACACGCGCTATTTTTTTATGGATGCTAAACTGCTACAAAAAATTTGCCTTTGCCCATGCGGCCAATGGATATTTTTTATTGGGGGCAGCATGACGGTGGAGGTTCTTGAGTGAGGTTTCCCTTTCATCGTCTCATGCGTGGCTGGTCTCTTTAAACTCGCTCTATCGAACACCGTTAAGCTATCCATGAAACCATGGGTCATTATAAAGAAGGTGAAATCTATGTTAGCAGTGCCATGAATTAAGAGCACTTAACTTAAAAAAAATGTTGTGAATGTTGCCAATTAGTGGGACGCTTTTGTAGGATTTAAATATTTGCTTCAAACTTAACTCAGTTTGCTTTTAGACTTAGGAATAAATTGCCAGTGTGAAAAATGCAGGAACACTTTTCGCAATGAATCTTTTGGTGATCAATCATGCAAGAATATGGAGCTGTCTTTAACAGATATCCTGATTTCGGTTTCAATTTTTTATTATTCTTGAATAAAATGTCAATTCTCTAATTCGTCATTAATAGACACGGCGTGGCAGCACGCATCATGAGAAGCATAAATGTTTTTCACTCAAGAAACGTGCCCATACGAATATTTGTTCTCTATCGTGATCGCTGTTCTGCTAGTTATTTGTAATCAATAGGTGCGGTGGCCTGAGTAGACATTTTCTTAAAGTTCGTTCATTGCAATCTCTGTCTAGATTAACTATTCATCACGGTGCGAAAATGCTTAGAACTGCGGAACGTGACAGATGTCCGCATCAATGTTTTATATTGCGCTCCAAGCCTGTCGCATAATAAATTTAATTTATAAAGTTTGTGATGAAGACGTAAAGAAAAAAGCTGTCTGAGATTGACTAATAGTATCGGAATGAAAGGGCCCCGATAATGAAGACTGCAGCGAAGGGCAAGAGTGTGACGCTAGTCACAAAAATATTTTGTGACTATAGTCCAAAATATCTGTGTGACTATAGGCACACAGATATGTTTTGCTTAGCTTTGAAGAGAGTAATACCGTCTTCAGAAGGCGATGCTGAGATACAATTGAATTCTCTAATTATGTACTGTATTAATCAAGTTTCGCGATTTAGTTGCTTCTCTGATTCATCGAAAAAGTTTTCGTTGTGTATGAAAACATTATTCGGTATCATGAATAATCGAATTCAATTTAAGATTCGCGTGAAAAAGTGCTCAAATTGATACTTACTCGTACATACTTAACATAGCTCAGCGTGCACAATTTAAGCTCAAATATAAATCATTTCAAAGTCAACAAGTTTTAAGATTGAATTAGCATTGAGTCTAATATTGCCTCAAACATTCTCTACAAATAGAATTCATTAATCAAAATAATATTAATCCATAAGACGTTCATCATGAATCACACTTTAACTTAGATCCATTCAAATCGATGGCTCATTAAAGTGTTATAAACATTTAAGCCGTCGAATCCATTTTCTTTCAGCACTGGTAATTTAGCACTCTAAGAAAGACGAAGATTGTAACTCGCCGGAACACAATCTAAATATTTTATTAAAAAAGAAAATCGACGCGATTTTCTGAAGAAAATATTCTGACCTAAAAGTTTCAGATACCATGTCATTCAATATTATTTGCAAATTTTGTAAGCCTTGCGAGCAAAACTGGCTCTTAATTGAGGAGAAGCTCAAAAACCCCCTGGCGCCCATTAATAATTGTATCATTAATAAATATAATAATAATATAATTGATAATTAGTGTAAGATAATTATTCTGTGATGCAAGCATGTTAGAATCATGGCGTCAGCTCAAGTGCATTTTATCATCCTGGTGATCGACGCGTATTAAATCAAATCGAATTGATTATTTTTATTGCTCTACTTGCGCATTAGAGCAGATCGAATTGCGCATTGAAACAAATTTAATTGCGTACTAAAAAATTTCGAATTTCGTATTAAAACAGCTAGAATTGCGTAATGAAACTGTTGACTTGCGTATTGCAACAGTTTTTATTACAAATTTATACAGTTCGACTTGCGTACTGAAAGATTTAAAACAATTCACATTGAAAAATCTAATAGAATTAATGACATGTTCAAGTAAGATCAATTACTTAAAGCTTTAAAATTAGGCCGTGTTCTGTACCTGTGATTAAATGTAATGAACTTCTAATTGAAATCCGGATCTTGATTATTGCTTGATCATCGTCCGTCAGCAAATTTACGACTGATTCGTTTGAACCATCGCAATAGATCGAATACTTATAGCAAGAAATACACAAATGAGGTTGGACAAGAAATGCGGCCGGAAATTCATGGAATTTTTGGTGCTGTGGCAGTTGTGTGGGCGCAGATGCAGCTCGTAATTAGAATATATCGATCAGCAGCAGCCATCGATTGGTGGGTAACTGCTCTCACCGAGACGTCCTTTGCTCTGTGCCGGCGCGCATACATTAGCAGAAGATCGCGTTTAACGCTAAGCTCATCTTGAGATTTTCTCGTGTCTCGTTTTGTGAGTATCATCGTAATTTAAAAAAAGAAATTAGAGTAATTCCGTAACGATGATGAACAGAAAAATATCCTAATTTTAATGAAAAAAGATTATATCATTAAAACGTGGCTCAAAGGTGGGCTTTCACAAAAGCCGTGAATGTGTTTTTCGTGAAAGCTTTATTATTTTGGCATCTTCTATGTATTATGTTATGAGTCGGGTTGTCATTCGTCACGTAGGTTTTTTATTTGCCGTATATAACTGTTCCAATTAAGAAATCATAGAATTAAATTAATTAATTAAACGTGTAGCTATACGCTGTCTCTAAGTTCTAGGCTATATAGCTACGGGTCGCACTAGCGCAGCAACGCACAGGATCGATTTTATTTACAGTATATAACTGTTGTAATTAAGAAAATAAATAATTAATTTAATTAAACGTGTAGCTTTACGTTGTTTCTCAGTTCTAGACTGTATGGTGTATAGCTACGGGTCGAGCAGCAGCGCACAGGATCGATATAGAGAATAGCGTGGGCGTATAGAGGCCTGCTAATCAGCACCCAAATGCAGCTTAGGCCTATACGTCTGCATCTGCCTGCTTCTCCTTTCCAATTTGCTCCCTCTTTCTTGCGTAATTCATCTCCCCTTCTCTCTCATGATTATCCTATTTTTCTCAACATTTTACTACTTCTGTGATTTTTCTCTACTTTTTCATGTGGCTTTAATTATGATCGTTATTCTTCTATTGGATTTTCTCACAAGTTCACTTGACTATCAAAATTAAAAACTAATTTATAATGTTCAGCCAATAGAGAATGATCAGGGAGAGCATTGTAAACGAATTCCTAGCGCAGTTTCTGAAACTGAGAATAAATGAACGGCCTTATAGATTTTTCAAGTTGAGACCCTCTACATTTATTAAAATATATTGCAAGATCCCAAGTTACGATCCTGTCACCGGGCAATGTAACCGAAAATAAACAAATTAATTCTGAATACAAGATTTATAATTGAAAAAAAGTTCAGTGATTCGTCGCCGTTTTATTATAAGCCACTCGAGCTTCTATTATTATAAGCCATTATTATAATAATTATAAGCCACTTGATATAATAATTATAAACCACTTGATATAATAATTATAAGCCACTTATAATAATAATAATTATTATTATAAGCCACTTGAGCTTCTATAAGCCACATGAGCTTCTTTATACCCATTGTATTCTGCAAATAATATTCATTATATGCAAAAAAGCATTTGGCCGTATTCATGTAGTTGCATCCCAAATTAGAGGATGAAGGTCCGGGATCCAGTAAAATTTTAGCATACAATCCTTCACCGTGGAAATAAATTATTCCTGAAATCCCCTGGTTGTGGGAACCTTCCGTCGCCCGAACGAATTCTTCCATAAAATCGTCAATTCCGGGAACTGTGATCGAGTTGATGTTATGTACGAGGCGTCCTTATCAAAATAACGAAAAATGCATCCTCTAAAAAGAAAGATATTTACAGACTTCATGTCGCTCTCTTGGAGAAATCGTTTCGATTTTTCGAAGTTTGCGTCGAAGACAGTTTAGAGTTTGCGATGGAGACTTACGAAGGAGATTATTGTGTCGAAAAGATCGATTTGATCCTTGCTTAAACCCGATGAAACAGAGTACGTAAACACGTCATCTCCCACACTTGGATAAAGATTTGCTTTTACTAGACTTTTACGTTGTTTTAGTTTTTGTAAATAATTCTTTTTATCGACTTCTCTCGGCGCACATGACTGATGATATCTCATAGCGAGTGTCTACACAGCTGAAGAAGATTATCTGGAGTGTTCCATACACGACGTGTCCGTGTGTTCACGTAGCTAAAACAATTTTGATGAGTACTGTTCAAAAAGTTGCCATACTGCTAACAAATTTTAACTTGTTCCAATAAGCATAATACTACTTGCAAAATGTTGACATCAATGTATACGATCGAGTTAAATATTTGACTACCACACCGTCACTCCGGATTAGAAGGTTAAAACTGGGGTTATTTTGCCCAATACTTCCACTGAACATCATCAATACCATACTGTACCTTAGACCAGCTAGTCTTAAAAGTCTAAGTCTGATGGGTAAGCATGGTATTCCCAAATAATTACAAATACTTATCGTTGTTACCGACTCGCATCAATGTCATTTGGTCTTCAATATGGAAACTGGGTTAGATGATCTGGTTTGAACTTCTAGTGAGCTCAGACGTTCCAATACTCATTATTTATTAACAAAATAGCGAGAGATTCGTTAATAACATAATAACAAAAAATTCAATATTCTTGCAGAGAGCGCTGTATTGAAATCTCGTAATTTATAATGATGAAAATATCATGATTGCCATGCATTACTGTAAGTGGGTTGCTTAGCTCGGTAGAAGGCTCCTTATACCGAATTCTGTAACAGTTTATTTTGTTACTGCGTCGTAGTCCTGATTCCTGAGTCAGAAGATTCCGTCGGTGGACATTTCCCTTGTCCGCGTCTGTTTATATGTGTTCAAGGCCGGTCCAATTGGTTGGACTCACCTCATTCTTTTTCTTAGTTTTCGCGTGCACCAAATTTTTTTATCAGTTTCTTCTAATTTTTTTTTTAAATTCACAGTCAGCCCGTTTTTATTTCCGAACTCCTGGCGTATGCATGTTTCGTTTGATTCTCTGCTCTTCTGTCTTCCGCTTTTATCGTTCCGCTTCTCCCCTCCTCTTGTCCACAAGTTCCGTTTGTTCCAGTTCTCATATATCGACCTCCTTTCTCATTTGTGTTTGCTTGATTACGATCAATCTGACACATCTTCTCTGTACTCTTTACGTTCAACTGTTAAGTTCGTTTTCTCTTGTCCTGCACTCCTCTCTTTTCTCTTGTCCTGCACTCCTTCTCTTTTTATTCATCTGTCCCATTCATTCTTTCCTCTCTTTTCTTTCATCTTTTCCAATCATTCTCTCCACTTTTTCATTCATCTGTCCCATTCATTCTCTCCTCTCTTTTCATTCATCTGCCCCATTCATTCTCTCCTCTTTTTAGCGCACTTTCTCATTTATGGAAAAAATGCACTATTGTGCCTGCCATGTCCGTCTGCCTGTCTGTCCGTCCGTCCGTGACCTCAAGTTTTCGTCGACGAGAAAATGCGCTCTCTGTCACTCACTGCTGTGAGTACTGAGTTATATTTTTTCATTCATCTGTCCCAATCATTCTCTCCTCTCTTTTTATTCATCTGTCCCATTCATTCTCTCCATATTTTCATTCATCTGTCCCATCCATTCTTTCCTCTCTTCTCTTTCATCTGTCGAGTTTGTTTTCTCCTACGCGGGCGTCCACGCGTCCCTTCGGTCTCGTGGCCGCGCTTCTCTCGTTGTAGGCTGACCGCCGGTCCCGAAAATCAGGCCCTCGGGACGTTTTGTTTTGGAGCGCTTGATGCAAATGGTCAGGTCGTATCACAACAAACTTATTTATGACCCAGACCTTTCTCAAGAATTTGCTGAGACTTTTTCAAATGAAATGGAAACAAAACTTGCTTTGATTCCCAGCACGCACCGAAAAGCAAGGAAATGAAAGCATCAGAGTTATTAAATGAATGTGAGAATTATTGGTGAATATGTGAGATCTCACGGTTCTGGAGCATGATGCCTGAAATGACTTCTCCTTATTTCAGTAAGATTTTTGCAACCATTTTTAGGATGTATAAATATCTTATGACGAATTCTACTTAACCTCATAAACCTTAACCTCAATTCTACTCATTGGGAAAATTTGCTAGGTACTATAGATTTTTTATGGAATTGGTCATCGGTGATCGTTTCGGCTCACATATATTTTGAGTTAATTCAAGAATTTGTTAAGAATATTTAGAATTAAATTATGGAGAAGTGTAGAATCTTCTCATTTTTGCAACATAACTTTCTAATGGCTGATCAAAATAGCAAAATTTAATGCCAAAGAAAATTACTTCGCTTCCAGATATTTTGTTATAGATACGGGTCCGGATCGATTTAAAATGTCTAATAAATGTGAAATATATCAGTTGAAATTTGATGCGATTTTCAATGTTTCCCCCATTGTGTATAAAATTTTCGCTACCTGTTTCAGTGTTAACGAATAAAATTCATTCATATCTTGACAATTAGGCCTCATCATAATTTCAAGAGAAAGTGAGAAACCCTTTCATAATTGATAAATCTAAATTCAATTTGAAGAATAAGGGCCAAAGTTGATTCTATATGTGTGCTCTTGTGTGCATAAGAAAAGTAAACTACACAAATTATAATATTTGAATTTATATGCGGGCTCAGTATTATAGCATAGCGATAGCTGTTTACTTTGTCATGTAAAGATTTATTAAAATTTGTTGATAGTTATTTGGGATTTTGGATGGAATTCGTTCATTAAAATCTAAGATTAATAATAAATATACATAAAATTAAAATTAAATCGCCATCAACACTTGTATCCGAATTTAGTTTTTTACTTTAGTTAATAAACCCTCAACGAAAAAAAAGTATTTAGAATTATGTTTAAAGAACATATTTCTTTGTACGTTATATGAAACTTTAATTTTTTGTAAATTCAATATTTCATAGCAAGTTAGTTCATATGTGATACGAGACCGTTGGCTAATAAAATAAATCGTTCAATCGTTTGAATAGTGTTATTAATTGTCTCGCATGAACGCCCCGCACGCTTGTGTATCGATGCAGTTTAGTAACGTACAAAACTATTACCCGGCGTCTCGGAGCGTGCGCACAGCCAGCCAGTCCCTAGGATTTACGAGCCTTCGCTACGCTGCAGAGCATCCGATAACTAACTGCACGCTGCGATGCCGGTATACCTTTTAGTCAGTACACCTCCAGGCCGGTATGTCTCTTTGCCTGAACACCTCTAAATCAGTATACCTCTTTGTCATTACAACTCCAGGCCGATATGCCTCTTTGCCTGAACACCTCTAAATCAGTATACCTCTATGCCGGTATACCTCTTAGTCAGTATACCTCCGTGCCGGTATGTCACTTTGCCTGAACACCTCTAAATAAGTACACCTCTATGCCGGTATACCTTTATGCCTCTTCACCTCTACATCTCTGATACTACATCTCGGTTTCTAGCTATATTTCTGAGCCTCAACATGTCAACGTCTCAATGAGCGGTCCAGCTCGATCGAGTATATATACACTATTACCTTGACTAAAGAAACGAATGGTTTCACAAGAACTTGATGAGGAGTAAAAATATTTCAGATAAAATTAATCATGAAAACGGTGTATTTCATTACAAGAACTTTGAATAATACTTTACCATTACAATTTCAGTCAATATAGTGTCTGAAATCGAGTAAAATAAAATTTTCGTTTTTACGACACGGTTGCGACGAAGTCCTATGAAATCAGTGTTACATAAATCCATTGCAGGCGACTTCTCGTTGAAACAAAATACGGTTTTAATATTTTACCTTGATAATAAATATTCTAGTATCCACGGAGACTTTTTAAAAAACGATTCAAGTTGGCCTCAACACCATATCCTCTCACTGATTTTTTCTCGCAGTTCTGGTGCTGTCGTATAACTGATACAAAAGCTTTGCGTGTTGCTCGGTTCAAGACCCGTGATTGGTGATGAGTGTTGGGCAGTCCTAGTGCGCCAGGTCATCAGTTCAAATAGCCGCAGTGGCATCCTTCCGGTAGTACGCGGCCGCAGCAACAACCGGTGCACGCTGCAAGCTTGTGGCAGGAAACGACCGAATCTCACGCATATTAAGGCGGTGAAAGTGAGCGCCTGCAATCGGTCTTGCTTGAATGTTTCTATGAATTATGATTCAGTAAAGCGTTATATACACTATTTCGAACAGTACGCTAGTGGCTTGCGGTCGATGCATAATCAACGACCGCTGGGACTTGGCACGCTCCAAATAATTTCGCTTTTACCTTTTGTCCTCATGGACCGGCGAGTGTCAATCGATTTCAGGAATCAGGGTTCGGAATCCATTGTAATTCTATTTAACCTGAGCCGAATTACTTGGTAAGATTTTCGTTTTTTTTAATTCATCATGCTCCATAGCTGTACTGCAAATATAACATAACATAACGCATGACCCAGGATAAAAGATGATAAGAAAAGATTCATTATTGAAAAGCAGGACTTTCTTCTGAAAATAGTTTGGAATAACATCGGCGTGTTGATCACAAATATTAATAAATTAAAATTTGGGTTTCCATTGTATGATTGATTCCACAAGCTCCTGCGCCGTCAGTTTACGAAGGTTGCGATACGCCGCATAACTTAGGGCCGATAATGCAATAACGGTTGAAAGTTTCGTGATCTCCACAGCAGAGAAAAGGTAAATAAACGGACGATTACAAAGAAACTGTCGCCGCGCACCAGAAACGATAAAGCGGCCAGTTGGAATAGCCGCTTCGACAGGAATTGTGAGGGGATGCCGAGGGAATATTCGCGCCAAAGTAAACACAGAAGAGGATATTATTAGGCGCAAAGCTGCTTGCCCAGCACCGGATATTGGGCGTGCTTTAGATCAACGAGCTCCACTCAAACTGCGGATATTTGACACATGAAATACATGATCGACTACCCCACAGCGTCCACTTGTTTCGAGAGCGTAGCCAGACTGGAGTTGGCCGGAGAAAAAAGCTCTTCTCTAAAAATTATTAAGTACTTCTCAGGTTGATTTGTACTTTTTCAAATATCTGCAAGAAACTATGAATGTTGATACATCATTTTTAGGCCTAGAACTTCAATTAAATTTGGATAACATTTCATACTCAAGAATGTTGCCCTTAGGAATTTCTGTAAATAATTTCACATCACTGCAGCGCAGCTTTCTGAAGTATACCCCGTACCTTCCCTAGCGTCTGCAGAACTCATCTCGTTCCGATTCAATGAAAACACCCAAGGTGATGCTGGCCTTCTAAACTGAACTCGACCCCAAATTGAAAATGAGAAAGACCTTTGCATTTTGTTTCCGCCAGAATTCGCATCAGCCAATTGGTTTCGGTTCAAGGGGGACCAAAAAAGTCCATCGCAACCAATCTTGAAGCACAAAAAGCGTTTT
Source organism: Hyalella azteca (assembly GCF_000764305.2). NCBI lineage: Eukaryota > Metazoa > Arthropoda > Malacostraca > Amphipoda > Hyalellidae > Hyalella > Hyalella azteca. Next base: position 81,380 of record NW_025940483.1, read on the forward strand.
TTCGAGAGAGATGCGAGGCGAAACCCCAATGAACGGGAAAGCATGAGCAAGTGGTCAGCAGTCCGCGGGACCCAACGGTAACTTCGATCTTTATGTAAAAATCAGCACGTGCGACCTCTTATTTTGTGAGAACAGGCGTTTTTCCAGCAGCGGCCACTATTGGGCAGCTCCCTTGAGGCCATTCTTCTTGGCTTGTCCACCTCAGGCCAGAAAACCTCCTGCAACCCAATCCAGACCCAGCGCACGGTGTGCCCAAGAGTGGGAATGGTTCGTTGCATTTCGCAAACGTCGGCTCTGGGCTATCGGGAATTTGCCTATCGAGACCTGGAGCCAAGATAAGGTGCGAGCGACGCGCTCCAGGCATGAATGTAAATTGCTAGTTGACTATTGATATTGAAAACGCTTCTCGTCGACGCAGTGTTGTGTGTCGATGAATGGCCGCTACGTGATCGTCAGTCAAAATTAAACGACCGAATCTTATCAAAAGAATGCATCATTTCTAATGCAAAAACTTTTATAACATTAAGTAAAAGCAGTAAACGACAATTGCTTCTAGGTCCGTTAAAATTGAAATAACGCAATACCTTTGGATTGAAATTTCCCTCCTATCAAATCACTTATTTTTGAGGGACACGCAAAACTAAAAATTGAAAAATATCACCAACTAGCAACTACGCATATATATGCGGAGCAACTGTTCCAAAAGCGTAAAAACGATTTATATTCAAGATCGTTATAAGGGACGGTGATGTGTTTGACCAAGAGGATTGGCGTCTTTTCTCCATCAAAGAAAATTTGACTTGGATCAAATGCAAGAGCGATCGCCCACCACCAAAATATTGCCTCCTAGATTGCGCATTAGCATTCTTTTAAACTTGGCAAAATAACACTTGACCTGGTCATGCATTATTGAACGTGCGAGCCTTGGGCGTCGCGTGGGGCTCATAGTTTTCGATGAAACCGTCGAGAATCGCCTAACTTTTTCTGTTTATCTAATGTCGGGCGATGCAGAGTTCGAGCTACCGAACTCACTATCTCACATGCGACTGATAAGTCAGCATAGATCAGTTCTTACTCTTTTGGTCTTTTGACTTCATATTCCTACAAGTGAAACATCTCCAGAATCATTTTCAGCATATACACGATGCGCATCTACTTCAAAATTCATATTTAATTTGCATACTGTTTAACGACATACCGAGATCGTGTTCGATAGGTTACAAGTTCCTTAAATTGTGCAATTTTCTTTCCCAGAGCCGTTTCTATTCGCTGATTTTAAAGAAGTGCATAAATTTGAACGATTGTTTACGGATAGGATTGTTTGCAATTGGTAAAAAAATTATTTAGCGTCCGACTGAAGCTTCCATAGCATTCCAATCGTTTATTGAAATATATTCTTGGACTCATTGGCGATGCAATATTTTCGGGACTGTCACTAACTTGGGGGATTTGTTATGCATGCAGTTGAGCAGTTCCTTTTCCTCCTTGAGCAAATACAATCTTGATCCCGACTTTTTGTCCAGCTGATGTCCACTTGAAGAGTCGTCTCTTCATGTCCAAAGAGACGGCTGCTGTTCCCAGCTTTTCCATTATTGACTTTGTGTCTTGTCTCAGAAGTTTGTCGCGGCAGCAATGAGAGTTCTGAGAGATCCCCTGCGGTAATGCGATTTTCGTTTCTCCGCTTGTTATTTTGGCGTCGGACTTTCTGCTTTGCATGGAATTGTCGCAGCTTTGATGGCCTAATGGAATTTTCTTGCTGGCTCTTCAGAGGAGAATTCCGAGTGGGTTCGCTTGCCTGCTTTCTCGGACGTTGGTCACCAAAACTCAGGAACCTTGACAGCTGCACGAACGAGAAGAGGCTTGGCGGCCGTTGAAGGTTGCGTGGAAGTTGCTTGTTGTGTGTGTTCGGCATTACACGCTCGAAAAAAATGAGTAAGGAATGAACGAAAATAAAAAATCGGTATCTGTCAATAGCGTATTAATTGCTATTATTTAGGATCAGGCTCAGATAATATTGTGAGTTAGAGGGAAAGGATTACAATTTTTAGAATTTTGATTGATGAGATACCGCTGATAATGCAAATACGAATTAATCCTTTACATATTGAGCCTTGATGTCTCGTCTTAAGACAGTCATAAGAGCAATGCACTTACGATTCAGAAGATTGCACGAGTATGTACGTTTCCCGATGATTTCAGGTAAATGGACAACACGTTTTCAAACTAATCCAGTAAAAGCTAGCTCCGTTGTATTAATTTAACTGCATGCTTCTTGGGCTTCATTTAGCTATGGGACCGTCTCTATATTATCCTGACAAACTCAATACAAGGTGCTGTGGTAGGAGCGTCAGGTCACCCAACCGCCCGTCAGGGCGCGCTTTAGGCCGCAAACGAGGCCTATGAACTCCGATGAAATTCTCAGCAGTCACACGATTGTCCGAACCGTGATGCTCCCCGTGCAACGTTTAAAACAGTTTATACTTTTAATCCGACATATAATAATGGAAGAATTTTCATCTGCACTAGGTCACTGAATTTGAATCAGTTTGTTAGGAATAAGCTTTCATATTTTCGTGACTACGATACCCAACAAAAAAACTCAATTTTTTTATTTTCCTTTTGGATAAATGGAAAGGGCATTAATTTCATCCTCAAACAACCTGACTTTACTTGAGATATGATTCCAAGCAAATTCTCCCAATGCCTTCACATTTTGTGCATTCAATTCTTAATATTAAGTCCAATAACGTAGGTTAAATCGGATGAAAGCTCTAAAAAATTTACCAATGTATAATCAAGCCTATACCTAAACATAACTTCTGCAAGTATTATTACTTGTCTCTATCGATCCGTTACAGTATCGTGCGCGCACTCAGTTATAAATTCGTACGCCACTCCACGAAACAGCAAATGTTGTGGTGATCATCGAAGGCAATCATTCGTGCATCTCGTCGACCGGAAATGTCGTTGATGGAGTCAACATCAATGCTAAGGACGACGGTCATGAAGCTCATTTGCGAGGCAAGATTCTTACGACACTCCCTCGAAGGAGTCATTTGCCATCAACGATGGAGGCAGGGAGATAGCGTCCAGTCAAGGAAGAATGCACCATTTGAAAGGAAAGACAAATCGCGGTCAACGATCACTCCTCTTTGAAGGACTTGCACAGTGATAGCAGACTGGGGGAAAGTGCGCTATCGTTACAGAGCGCGAGATGGTTTGGAGAGAGCATTTCGCCGACGAGTTCGTACGCCATGCTCGATTATGCAGGCTATCAACGTAATGTTGAGAATTTAACAATCGATTGATATGCCAGAAGACACTTGCAGTTGTTTACATACGAGGCAATGAAGGGTATTATAGAATCGATTTTCAGTAAATTTAAAAACTTTGAACTTTTCAGGAAGATGCAAAGTTAATAATCTAACAATCTTTAAACTAATATTAATGTCATTCTAATATATTTGAAATATGTGAAGTAGCAATCTTGAAGATCAACTTAAATTTAATTAAACATGCTCAGATGTTGCCAAAAAGTTAGTAACGTAAGACGAGTAACTTGAATGTTAGAGTAATTAAACTTGACGTTAATATTTGAAGCAGTAATTCTTTATTTACGAACTTGAATCAACTTTTCAGGCTTGAGTGGATCTGTTTTAGTAGTCAGTTAATTCAAATTCAATGTATAGAATCTTATTTTATTTAACTCAAGAAAATTCATTCAACGTTATGATATCGTATAAACTACGTATCCAAAATAATACAGTAATTGTCTTATAGTTGTCATTGAATTGGAGTAGTATATTGATTTTAATACTTGAGCTCGAATTTACATAATCATGTCTTCAAATGATGATTATTTCAAAAACGCTCTTTTTCCGGAGCAAGTAAAATTACATGCCACTTGACGACTAGCGCTGTTGTGCGATGAATACGAATTAAATTTCTGCTAAGAATACGACTCATCGACGCTGAAGATTGATAGTAATGGAATTTGTTGGATTATTGTGTGTGCGAGATCCCCTTACGTAACCCCAGCTCGTTGTTTCCTGAGCATTGGTCCTTGGGGCCTCATGTGGACCTGGCGAAGGGAGGCGAGCACATTACAGCTGTCAACCGTGAGACCAGATGCAAATTTAACACCTTCCTATGGGCTGCGAGATTAGAGGCTTGACCGCAGACCAGGCGCGGTCTCAACCCGTGTTGAGCTGGACAAGCTATTGTCGTACATGCTGAGCAGAATGCGTTGGGTTTATGATAACGAAAATATTAGGTTCTAGGTTACAAATGTATTGGTTTAATGAGATCGTCGGTGTAACATAATTGATTGGGATTGTATATTTTTAATTTTATGTTTGTGTGCGTTGTAGTATAACTGCAGCTAACAAGAGCTGTTATAATTACAGTTAATGTCAAATTCGGTCCACGTAGGAGCGAAACTAAAAGCTAAACTAAGTACAAACGGTTCACTTCTTATAAGCATATCTGTAAAAAGATTGATAACAAAAATGCATGAAAGATCATATACATGCTCAACAATGGAGTTCTAGTTTATCACGTATGTAACCAACTCTTCCAGAAAATTTTACTGAAATGCATGACACAAATTATTTTCTTTCATCTTTGGTCGTCAGTGAACAGTATTTTTCAATAGTATTTTTTCCGCGTTGTGTCGTATAAAGCAACGTTTGTGACGAGATAGACGGACGGCCCGTTTGTTGGCAGGCAGGCTCACCAGTGTCCGTCAGTCATCGATTGTTTTGATCGGAAGAAGTCGGAAAAGTTCATGAGTCGGTCAGATCCGCAATAACAGACGACGTTTGCCGTCGTCGCATTATTTGCCGAGCTGTCAAGATGACAGCGATGAGAGTAAAAACAGACAGCAGCCTACGCCGCGAGGCATAAATGTGTATTTTTACAATAATTGACAAGGAAACTAATTTATATTTCTAGAGAAAATTATTTAATTTTATTTAGTTAATTTTAATTTGAGTTTGAGCTTACGGAATGAAAGTTAGAAGTGTGCACGCGCTATAAAGTTGCGGAGTTATAAAATGTATAGTGAAATATGAATGTTATATCTACATATGAATTTATTGAATCAGAGACTTTTTCAATATTAAATCTCAGTTTTATATACGCAAATTTTAAATTAGTTGAAGTTCTCGCGGTAAAAAGCGAATTTATTTATATTTCAAAGGAGAATTTGATTTACTTATATCAGTCGTTGTGACAGGGTTCCAATACCGTAATCTATATATTTATTTTAACAAAATTTGTGTTTTTTCCCAACTTGTTGATCAGTTGCTAATTCCTGTCTATATAGCAGAAAATTCATAGGGAAATCTACGGATTCCACGACGAATGTTTCAGTATCGATTTTTCCAATAAATGATCTTTGAAAAGAGAGACATCATATAAAAAATTAGTTCAAGTAAGTTTGCATACGTATTTTTAAATGAATTGTTCGTGTTTCCAACCTAGAAAAAATTAGCCACGGAAGGTTACTACCACGGAAGGTTACTACTTACTACTAGTAGCAATTTATCGGAAATCTGAAGTCTTCACCGATCACTGCGATGAGCTGGAGTGCATTCTTCACTTGTTTTTGGCATTTGTACTCATTTTTTTCAGTTCATAAATTATGAAATATTCCGTGACCAATTTCGATGGAGAAACAAAGATATTGCCATTTGTTAATTTTGCATGCAATTTGGGTCAAGATTTATTTAACGTTATAAATTAATTAGAACGTAGATACAGAATCCATCCGTAATAACAATATCGTGAATCAATTAGACATGCAATCTGAGAATACATCGAAATTATTATACAAACGTAAAGCCCAGGTAAAATTTATTGTGTGGCATGACGGCGATTCCGCACTTTTTCTGGCTCGGCAGCCACGCAAGTGGAAAAATATTTTGTTGGAGTTAGCAAAGTTTCCGCATTTCATTAATCTTAATCATTTTAGTGCGCAAGCTGGGTGATGAAGGTGTTTTTAATTCATATTTCTAAAGACGACCAGCGTGAAAATGTTACATGCAGACAACATTTACGATGAAAATCCTCGTCTTGATAAATCTTAAAGGTTCAATGCACATCGCACGTGTTTATTATAACCAATAAACCCGTTTATTGAAACAAATTGAAAATTGTTCGTAAAAATTTCCAGTTTTTCTTAGAGTCACTGCAACGCATCTCTTAATTCTGTCTGCATTCACAGTCCTTGAAAAATTTTATGCAACCCATTTCTAATTATTCTTTGCGTCTCTTCACGACTGTAACGCCTCTCTCTCAATTCTGTCTGCATACACAGTCCTAAATTTTCCTGCAACCCATTTCTAATTATTCTTTGCGTCACTTCGCGACTGTAACGCCTCTCTCTCAATTCCGCCTGCATACATGGACCTCTATCACTCGACCAGTGCTCCCCGCTGACAGCTGCTGGACGGCTCGGCCCCTCCATCGTGACCACTTGAAAGCCCCTAGCGTTCCTATTGAAAGTGTTGTTTAGCCATTCAAATACTGTCCAGTCCGTAGAGGCGGGGGAATTTCAACATCTTTCACTGCAGCGTTGCGCCGCTTTATTGACTGGCGTCATGGCCCCTTTGGGCTGATTTAATTCGGGTATTTCGGACGTCGCAAGTTGAGGAAGACAGCAGCACTCTTGATCTGGTGGCCTTAGTTACCATGCATTAATGGTGCTTGATGTGTCGTGCTCTGGCTATCATGCAAAGTGATGCTTGATGTGTCGTGCTCTGGCTACCATGCACCAGTGATGCTTAATGTGTCGTGCTCTGGCTACCATGCACCAGTGATGCTTAATGTGTCGTGCTCTGGCTACCATGCACCAGTGATGCTTAATGTGTCATGCTCTGGCTACCATGCACCAGTGATGCTTAATGTGTCGTGCTCTGGCTACCATGCACCAGTGATGCTTGATGAGTTAGCTAAACTCATGCTACCGTGTAAAAATTATAACGTGGTATTCAGCAACTATTTTTCCTTTTGGGATTTCCATTAATGTGCCGATAACAAGTACGTGTTTTCAACCTAACAGAACCGAATGCCGTGTATGTCTAACGGTCAATAAACTTCCTCATTACGTCTGCGACTTCGTATGAGTACGGAACGCTGCACACACAAAACTTGTAATAATCTTGTGCAGGTTTGCGAGGAGGACGGAGCGTTTCCCCTCATATTCGCTGGCTGCTCTCGCCCCTCTTTCCTATTCAATTGCTGTTGCGAGGTAGTCAGCAAGTTTCCCGGGCCCTACACACACTGACCGACGGTCAGCGGTTACCCTCGGGGAGATGCGAGGGAAATTTCCCGAGGATGTGAGGGGTGGCGTAGGGAGAACTTCCAGGGGATATGAAGGGTGACATAGGGGATTTTCAGAGGATGTGAGGGGTGACGTAGGGAGAATTTCCAGGGGATATGAAGGGTGACATAGGGGATTTCAGAGGATGTGAGGGGTGGCGTAGGGAGAATTTCCAGGGGATATGAATGAATTCCCCCATGACATAGGGAATTTTCAGAGGATGTGAAGGGTGGGGTAGGGAAAATTTCCAGGGGATATGAAGGGTGACTATAGGAGATTCCAGAGGATGTGAGGGGTGGAGCAGGGAGAATTTACAGAATATGTGGAGCAAACGGCACTAAAAATTTTCATAGCATGTTATGGGTTGCGAAGTGAGAATTTTCAGAGGATGTGGATAAAAACATAAAGGGATAATTTCCAGATGATATCGTTTGTTGCGCTGGGGAAATTTTCATGGGATGTGAGGAGTGGCGTAGGTAGAATTTCCGGGGGATGGCAAGGAAATGAATGTGGGATTCATAGAAAATGTGGAGAGTAGCATAAAGGGAAAATTTCCAGAAAAAACAATGAGAAAATAAATGTGGAGGATATAAATAAAAGTAGAGAGAAATGTAAAAGTTTGTTGGAGGACTGCTATCTTTTCGGATATTTATCTAATCCCTAAATATATTACATAAACTGGAAAACAATCGTAGGTTTTTCATAAATTTTCCTTCACTTGGCATTGGAAAAAATGAAGCAGAAAAAAATCGAACGCAATTCAGTTAGCAAACGTGATGTAGTATGCCTCTGCACACATGCAGCTGTCCCGAAATCATATCAAGAATCTTGGAATAATAATGGTGAAACAATACTTGTGAAATAGTAGTAAACAATAATAGAGAAACGAGTTGAATAAATTGAAAATAATGTACAATTTGGCTTTATTTTTAATTGACAATATACTTAATTTATCATTTTACTTCCGCCAATCTTGGTTCCATCATTATAAGAATCTCTTTCTGCTTCTTCACCTACCGGTACCTCCGAACGTCATTTGTTCCAATCAATAACTGTTTTACTCCATCACTTTAATTTTAAAGTATTACCGAATGCTTGTGTAAATAATATTTTAAAACTCAAAATCATTCAAACTGGAAACGTGTACCAGAAAACTCCGGTTTCTTACAAATTTTTTTCTACGAATTCTATTGTTAGAAAAATAGAGTGAACTGAAGGGAATCTGTCAAATTAAAATATTTAATCCCACTAAAAAATATTTAACTATTTTGTTCATTATTTCTGCGATTACTCGTGGAAAGAACGAATTAAGGCAACGAAGACATGGCACTGAATGAATTTCCTTGTTGGAAAAATAGAGTGAACTAAGTGGAATCTGCCAAATTAAAATATTTAATACCACTAATAAATATTTAACTATTTTGTTCATTATTTCTGCGATTACTCGTGGAAAGAACGAAGGCGACGAAGACAGGGCACTGAAGGCATCTTATAGGGCGCAACAGACTTCATTTTCTTGCGGTAAGAGAGAGTCAGTTAAAGATGCTAGGCCCATATAGGCCGGCCTCTCGCCTCTGCTTCCCTGCTTCGGCTAAACTTCCTGATAACTTCGCCCAAAACTCAAGCTGAACGCACACAATACCAAAGAGAAGCAGGCAGAGCTCGGTAACAAACATCAAGAAACTTGGAAGCATCCAGTGATTAAAACACATTTTACATGGTTGTGTGAAATGGGAGAGACGGGCGGTCTTCAAAACCAATACGACTATTTATGATGTATTACAGGGAATTATCAAAAGAGTAAGAATAAAGTAAGAATAAAGAAAAAATCACGTAAATTTAGGTCTGGATAATCTAAGTTCTAAAATAATGAGTAGATTAACTACAGTACGATAGTTATTAGTTCCTGTTTTTATTTGAGGCAATTAGACGCTTCGCAAGTTTTATCTGGAATTACAGTTTGTACGGACGGCACAAAAGGTATTGTTCGAACAAAACGATGCTCAGACCCAAATTTCAATTGCCAAGGGCATTATGTTAAACAACTCGAAATTAATACAAAAATTAAGATACTGCATGCTATTCTAAAATTATAGAATACAGGGCCCAATACAACCTGCAGAATTTTCTTTAAAAAAGTCTTCGCGTGCTTGCGTCGTCGATGTCAAACGCACTTCGGAGAAGAACCACTACCATGGTTTTTTTTTAGCTCGATGATCATGCAGCCGTGAGTTTGCTGGCAAACTAAGGCACATATTCTTGCTTTAGCGAGCTCATGCCTGAAATTCCCGTGTTTACAGGCAGAGACGAGATGAATGTTTCTGTTTAGGAGCGCACGAGCGCCTTGTTAGCTTTGCGTGTACACATGCGTCTGGGCTCCTCTTATTCTTATGCACTGCTTGCGTGGGTGTGTCAAACTCGTTGGTTTCCTTAACACCAAGAATATCATAAAAATATGCGTTTTTTGCGCTACTGGAAATTAATGCACGATATAAATTTTATTGGTTAATCACTTTAAACGACTTTTTTTATGAGTATTTTTGTATTAATTTCAAATTCGTTATTTTTTATTTTTGTCACGTGTTATTTGCTATGCTTCTATCATCATTCTATGATGATCATCTTGCTTGTATCATCATTCTATGATGAAACAAGCATATATATGCTATCATTCCGATGGGGTCATCATGGAGCTAGGGTTTGGGTTTTACCTACTTCTATATTAAAATGATATTCTAAGAATTGAAAAATCATTGATTTATTTAAAATGAATCTTTCGTTTGGTCAAGGGCTTTTAAATGATTGAGTCTGCAAAGTAGAAATTATATCGTCACTCCGGAGGAATGACGAACGGAGCCGCGAGCGGACGTTTTGTGGCTAATAGACCTAACAAGCCGCTGCTCGGGCGGCATCTTGCACGGCACAGGAGACAAGAAGCTTTTGCTTGCTTGGTTGCTTGCAGTTTTTTTTAACATTCCTTGAACGCTCAATAAATGACTTTAGCCTTAGTGAGGGAGATGGCAGTAGCTGAAAAAATATCATTTTTTGAAAGTGCATTATTTATGAAATTAAAACCTTAGACACTGTAGAGAAGTTTTTCAGACTCCGAATATTACGATATCCATTGCATGGTGATGCAATCGATGAGCCGTATATAATGAATAATGCAACGATCATTCAAACATCCACCGCACAATTCCATATCTAAGATTTAAATGCTCCAGCAAATACATAAATCGATTTAAATGTCAAAAAATGAAAGGAATATGAGTGCACTCCTTGATGTTGAACGTAAGCGGTAAATTCAATCTGCATTATGTAGGTCCATTCAACGCTGAACAATAATAGTTGTTTAAACTATAAATAATTCAAGGTCTCGGCAGTAATGTTGTAGTTTGTGCTCGCAACACAGTCCGAGATCTGCTCAGGCGCCTTCAGCAGCAAGGCTCCCTTTATTAACAAGGAGCGAATCAATAATCCTGTGTTCCAAGGCGCCAGGTTTGGTCTCGTCTCTTTCTTTGGCGTCCCTGCAGCTAACTTCGTTATCACCTTCTTTTATTTGCTGTCGGTTTGGCGCTTATACTTGATTGTACTCGTATATGGTCAGAATAGAATATTTATTCACCTGAATGCTTATTTTTTCGATTCGATTTAAATTTTAGTCCGACGTTCACAATTATATAATTCTTATACAAACAATAACACTTACCTGAAAATTCCTCGACATCGTCATTACTTTGAAAACGAATCTCGTCGATTGATATGACATGAAAAATTACTTCATACAATCATTAATTCAATATGAACTAGAGTAAATTGACTAAGATAAACTTGAGCATTTTATGTCTCATTTACACACCGAGAAAATCATTGATATATTTATTTATGAAGACAAAATATAACTTAACAACGGGCAGTACTCACCTCTTCCGGGAGGCGAGGCGATGCAGTCCCTCTCCATCTTATGCAGCGGCGCAGCTGGAAAGAATAAATTCTCATTTACTGGCTGATTCATTGCTGAGAGTGAGGTGTATTATTGCTTGTCCTGAACTATTCCTTCCTATTTCTACAATTTTCCTAGCAGTTCTCATATATATACATGATTAATAATCATGATGTTGATGTATTTTAAAACGGGGCAAAAGGGAATTTATAGTAGAAATATAAGGGCATTTGCTCAGCGCTAATTGAATCAAAGGTTTAGTGACCGAAAACATTAATGGTGAGGTATTCATCTTGGTATTCAACAACACTAATGGTAAACATCTTGGTATTCATGTTGCAACATGAACACCGCTACATTAATATCTCTAGCTGTTCCTGCAAATAAATTGAAAATTGGACCCAAGTAAACAGGATCGTTATTATCTATCATTTTTTTGCTGACATAATCTTGCATCAGCATTTGAGAACTTTACTGTAACTTTAGCGTGTTCTACAAAATACTTGGAAAATTTCAGGTAGTTCAAGTACATGCATGCTTTATGCAGCAAACCTGAAATAAGTAATAAAAATTTAAGTCGCAGAATAGTTGCAAATACTTCGGTTTTTTCCAATCTCGGCTCACTTACGGTTTGTTTTTATTAATATGTCGAGAGTTTTTCGTAACATAGTGCCACAACGTCGATCAGGTTTACTGAATTTCAATTACGTTTGACAATACCTTAAGCACCTTTAATTACTATATACAGCAAATACAAAAATATATTCAATGGAAAAGTTATTCTGTTCCTGTTTTTTCCACTGAGTGAAAGTTTACTTTCTACAAAATAATTTGATACCATATTCCAAAATTTTTTGCGCTGGCTGAACAATATAGAACCACTTTAAGTGCCTAACATCCAATTTCATGTGAAGATCAATATGAAAACCACGCATTTCATATTCAAACCATGCATCTTTTTTCTAGTTTAAAGAGCAAGAATGTCAGTTTATTACGAATACCTAACAAAATTAATTATAATCTAGATAAACACCCAATTTATTAGCATTAAAAAAGATTAGCATTATGTAGTTTTGGAAACGGAAGGATCTTATTATTCCTGTTCGCTCATAAAAGCGTGCAACCGGAGTTCTGGTCAGTCAAGTCATAATTTCTGAAAGGATTTGCGAACATTTGGTCTGTGACTCACCATCGCGTTAGCGGATTGACTAGAGTTTACGTACACCACGCCAGCTGCTGAACGACGTCGGGCCAGTCACGAGGAACTACGACCAAAGTTTTCACGCACTCTGGTGTGGTTGAGGATTTAGACTAATCAGTCTGCTAGGCCCCAGCACGTGACTGAAAAATCCCCAGTTCTCGGGCTGTATAGACCCCCTAGAATTTGACGTCATGTTCTTCTTATAACGAGTGCGCTATCCCAACGGGAAAATTTGCGTATTTAAATCTCAGTGATCGTTAATAAAAATTGATCATACTTAATAATGCGACTACTTTTAATTTGAACTCCCCGTTAAAAATGTGTTTTCCATTCACATTTGTGCAATTTAGTTGTTGCCTTTGAATTTTAATTCATTTAAATTCATGTCTATGTTTGAAAATCGAGTTTTATACTTCCTGGTGCATATTAAACCCGTATAATGAAAGCCGATGATTTATACGGCATTTACTCAACGTCAATCTCCTGCTCATTGAGAAGTAGATAACAAACGAGAACTCTCCGTTGCCATGTTAAACACAGACCAACATACATTTGTGTTTAATTCATCTCATTAGCATGATTTTAGGACATGAATTCATCCAGTCCGTATTCGTGTTGAGACTGCCATAGCTTCATATTAGCCGAATAAGCTTAATTATGAATACATTCATATTTTCCGTATTCTGGATTATGCGGCATTCAACTAATGCGCAGTGCGTGGGAATGCATATGCTTCTTTAAGTTGCATTACAGCAGAAGGTCTGAGAGGCCAAACGTGGCTTGAATTCTAAGCAAGTAAGTATGAGTATAATTCATAAGCAAGTTTTAAATGCGGACGAAATGACGGACGAATAAGAATAACCGGATTTCGGCCGACTCTGATACGACGAAAATTTTTAATGAATCACGAGCCTGCGTTCGTGGCGCACAAACGGCCATGGCCTCATATTTGATAGCTGCATTATTCAGTGCGTTTAGTATGCAAGCGAGCGCTTTATTTAGGCGTGCAGTGAGGCCGTCGTTTATGCGCTCCGTTACGTACGGTCTTCACTAATCGTGAGAACGGCACCCAACCTTACGGGTAGTCTGGCTGCTTGCCATAGTAATTAATGCCATAGAAAATTATCTATTTTAAAATTTACTCGTGCTAGACGTGGAAGAAACTTTAGGCAGAAATGATGTGTTTGTGTATTTTCCTGCTTTTTCGTGTTTTTCTTTTATAATAAATATAATCATCATGCAAGTGGTTTAATGACACAGTACAGAAGCTAAAATTTAGGTATAGCTTTTCATACTGCGACATGTGAACTGCTAAACTAATCAGTATTATTATCATTATTTTTGTCTAAAATTATAGGATAATTTAGCAATCCATATTAGAAGATTGTCATTCCCATCAAATAAATATGCGATTATATTTTGATACAATCAATAGCTCCAGTAGCCAATTTTGCAGAGGTGTTAATCGGCAAGTTCAAACGAAAAAAAAAAATCAGAAGTTTTTTTGCACATTCTACATGATCGATGTACAAACATACCGACAAAAAGTTCGAAAACAATTTATAATCAAAAAGCTCTGCCCGTTTAAAGAAAATGATACTTCAAGATCATCGTATGCACATATTCATAACGTATTCTGAACGTTCAAAGTGCGAGCGCGCGTGTCAATCGGTGACCATCCTTTGCCGCACAAGCCCTCGCCGCCTGCGTTCTCGACCCTCCCTCAATTTAGCGTGACTCGCGCTCTCCCCTCGACTCGTTTTTTACCACTCAATTACGCAACAATTTGCCACATCATAAGTTCTTAACCTCTCGTTGATCTGGTCAGTCCCGTCGACGGAATGCATATTAATGGCTTCCGCTAAGTATAGATGATTATCGAGCTATGCGCACTGCGCGTCCAACTGACGTGTGATGACCGTCATCATTGCATGTATCGTAATCGGAAATGACCAGCGGTCAGTGCTGGCCAGAGATTGATAAACTGCCTCGAGTGTCTGGTCATGGGACGATTATCTGATTTGCCTATCAGCAGTTTCCATCATGACTGAAGAAGTCGCAGAGCGTAGGCTCGGGACCCGGAATTTTTTAACGTTACCGGAACGGCAAAGAAATTTTTAGTGCCGAATATCCGATTAAATATTTGAAATTTATTTTGGTACACGTTTTACTAGAGACGAATATAATTAAAGTGTTTTTTAATTTCGTCGTTTTCCGATAAAAAGTTTTTCTATACTTTATCGTGTACTTTTATACGAAAGCATGCTTTTTAATAAGAGATATAACACATTTTCCGTATTTGAATTTCTGGGTGCGATTCGAGTACAATTATGAATAAAATACGCATAAAAACATTTTGAGTTTAATTTCTCGAAAGTATAGGCATGAACTTTTACTAAAAACTAAAACAGAAATAATATTTCATTATTTCAGCAACACGGTGGACAAGCTCAAATTTATTTGAAATGAGGCCTACGAAACGGTTTCCTATCTCGTAATATAGCTGAGCTCTGCATGAGCACGCATCTGCAGGCACCTTTCTTCACTGACGCGACTGTCTTTTCAATGGGCATCCCAGCACCACAAAAATTTTTGCCTAATGAAGAAACTAATGCTGGCTGCTGATCGCCTTAAAAAGAACCAACAGATAGCCCAACGTGCACAAAAGATGGAACGCACGACTCAAATTTGTCTTTGGCTTGGCGTGGGAAGTGAGTGAATGGAGGGCTCCGATCGAGGATGAATGACTTTAGTAGTGAATGCAGGAAAGATCAGAAATTTACCTTGAGCGTTCACGCAGGCATCTTCTGGTCACAGCAGGAATAAGCAAAAGCGGCTACCTCCTGTAATCCTCGAGTCAAATAATGGAATTTTTAATACAATTGCGGTCGGAAAGCTTTTTTTAATTGATTGAAGCTATGTAGGTAACATATCGAGATCCAGAAAAATTAACACAAACTTACGATGAACTGTATGCAAATGTTGGCCAATAATAATGCACACTATTAGTTTACGGTTGGCAACATCTAAGCCGTTTGTAGTGAAGCATTTCTTCATTAACCCGTTTTCGATACAGGTATCTCGGTCTCAAATCAAACAGAGGCTCTGAGTAACAAAGGGCAAAAGTTGCGGTTTCCTCGCACAATAGAGCGAGTCTTCAGTAATTACCATATTGTGTGCGGGCGCTCGTTTGGAAGGCCCTCTGAGAGCTAGGAAACAGCTTAACTTCACACTATACAGAAGAAACCAGTCACTTGGAATGGCGCTCACAATCTTAAAACTCGCGAGTTTTTCTAAGAAGAGACACTGGCATTTGGCCTTTTCACCAAGACTATATCGTAGAAGCAACGCGCTGTTGTATGTAAATATGTATACAATGATTGTCACTCACGTTAGTACATTGAAAGGCACTTTTTCCAGATAGAACGGGTGACTGAGACAATTCAAGATAATTTAAAATATCCGTACACTGTTTTCGGAATTTTTTGAAATCTCTACGAAATCAAAGTTCTAAAAACATAATTTTTGGGCTATATTCCTCAGGATATCATTAGTACTTGAATCTAATTAGGGACATTTTTACTTTATGTTCAGTTATTCACATCAACGACTGCAGCAATCGTTCACACTTTTGGTGATAGACATATCATCCACTCACATTTAGCTCAAACTTGAACAAATCGCAGGGTTCTCAGCTTAAACAGGGATGCTCAAAGAATGTCATACAGCTCACTACTAGCTTCAGAATATTTCACGACTTCTCTCCCGGGCTTCTAATCAGCACAACAGTTGTGCGAGCTTTTCTATTTGTTTTATGATACATAAAATGAGACTAGAAACATATTTTTGAGCTGTTTGCTTGAACGAAGTACAAATATGGAGAGATGTTTCCATGAAGCTGTGCAATTAAGCCTGCTCCAGCACAGCACCCAAAAGCGATCAATATGCACGTCAACTTCTGAGGCGTTCTCTGCAAAACTCGAATTAAGTGCCGACTAGTAAAACAAGCCGACCACCTGTTTAAATCTGCGTGTTTGCACTAACATTGTTACGATGCATGAAAAGTTTGCGTGGCGTTCTGAAAAAATACAGACTTTCCAGTAAATTTAAAGTTCCTCTAATCATGCGTATAGGCGACATCTAGACTCGTCCAGTGTAAATTTTTGTCACACGTTAATTAATAATTTCTCCACTATATATTTGTAAACATAGAACACTCGTATAAAAATGTTAGACCGACGAATTAAGCCTAAAATTAAATGCAGTTACAAGTTATAGTCCAAAAGCATTTATTGATATTTTTACTTATTTACGAACTAAGATTAATATGAAATTCAACTAAAATCTGTTCACGATTTCTATAAAACCACAGTTAGGTATCTTAATTCCTAGTGAGGTAGTCTAATTAAGGAAGTTAAACTCCTGCTAAACGAGTAGCATGTACCTAACTACAGCTTTAATTGCTCTATATGATTTGGTTCTCAGAAGTTCATTCTCAGATACTTTCGTTCCGTGTGTGAACATAGTTAAAAAAATTTCATATCCACTATTCACGTGCAAACGAAGACTATTGAGGGAAACTGCGAACGTGGGCTCATTAGCACCGGCAGCACACATGCAACCCAATCTAGTTTTTGTGGACTCCAAGCAAATAAACTCAAGTTTATTGGTCTAAAATGACTTCGTTAAGTGGTTTAAATGATAACCTTCATGGGAAACGATATACCGAAGTACGCGTAAAGCCGCTTCGGTTATGCCGATCATCAATATAGCGGCCAAAACAATTATACTACATTTGCTTATTCAAAAATCGTCTTCCAGCATTTGGCTTTACATTTCTTGATAGAAATAGATATTACTACATTATTGAATTGAAATATTGAAGTATGCGTTTTACTTAAATGCTATACAACTTGTACAATGAGCTGCTGGTGAGAAGGTTCGATCAATTATTAATTCGCTTCTTTGCTGAAACACTAATTCTTTTTCTTCGTAATCGATGAAAAAATTACATTTGATTTTTATCTTTATTATGTAAATTTTTAACGAATAACCGTGCATTTAACGGCTATTGATGAACCGCAGTGATTTAAGATGAGTATAAAATGAACTGTTCACACGATAAGTTCTACCTAGTTTAAATTTTCATTGATTAATCGTTGATAATTATCAGCCTAATATCAACTATTTTCTCCCCATGCCAGAGTATTTCTCATTTTATTTCTAATTCGATTTCAATCGTAATTGCGAGATTGATCGAGCAGTAAAGGGTTAATAGGGCATCGCTAGTGCATGTCTTTGCAAGGACGAACATGAGGCGGTAGTGAGAACACCGCAGGCTTCTCTTTATGTTGGGCAACGGAGCCTTGGGCATCTGATGATTGCGTCGTGAAGTGTAATCACTCAAGCGATGCCTCGTCCCAAACTGGTTCTAGTAAACTCTCATTGGAAGCCATGCAGAAATTGCTGGATTATAACTTTTTATCAAGAAGCTCTCGAAAATGTTTTTTACCTATTACGATGTGTTCGTGAATGCATTCCATTTTTTTATTTGATTTTGATACCGCAATCAGAGCGAAATGTTGAGGTCGCTATATAGAGAGACAACTTACTGAACATGATTCAATCGTTCCGTACTAATTCAGTTACTAGCAATCAAAATATCAATGCGATATTTGATATCAAAATATCAAATATCATCAATGTTTTGTTCTTGACTCATGAATTAACTGTCTCTTCAATTTCAAGATGCAACGTGGCAAAAAATCCTTACTATTTGGGGACTTGTTTTTTATCTGTAATTACGATCTTATTCTAAACCTTACTAACGTTAAAACCGAATTTTTTTAAGTAACAAAAATTTAGGTAAAAATAACGTGCAAACCTGAGTATGCGTTCGTCTAGAACAGAGCCTCCGATTTTCACTCATAATTCAGTCATCAGTTTTAGTGATATCCAATTTTTGTGAAAATTATTCTATGGATCACATGAAAAAATTCCAATTAGGTATCTCCGCGTTTGCATTCATTTTATTTACAAAGAAGGCCTGAAGAATCCCCTTCAGCGAACCCGACACCGGTCTATTCGAACGCTATCGAATGACGATATGCACTCGCATTTTCTATAGGAATCGACGGGGCTTGCAGCTGATCACTTATCCACAGATTATTCTCAAATGAATCGTCAAATGTGAACGCGTCACACATAACGTTTACGTTTTTTGTGAATAAAAAATTGATTCACTGCGACATGTATTTTTTTATTAAAACGGTTGTATAATATAGCGAAAATTAGTTTATGAATAACAATGAATTTTTTGGGTAGCTATTTTTCACAATGATAGCAACTGCATTAGATTATGCATTTATATTTTTAAAATATTGAAATGAAACCGGCAAAAAATTGTTATCTATAGTGTTCTGCCAATTTGCAATGATATAGGTAAAGCTTGATTTGGCTAAATAATAGAATTTATGCTTGCTAAGCGAACCTCTAAATGTTCAACGAACAGAGCGTACCAAGAAATGCTAAACATGCGCAAACACCGTGAGAAAAGTTGTTCTCACTGTGTTCGTAGTATTTTGTTGTGTTACAAGTTGTAAAGAAATTCAATATCGTTGCTCGTTTCTCATTAAAAAATGCCGTTGAATGCAGCCGTAAACCGTGCATGATGACGAAATTTTGAATCGTGTTGATATGACTGAAGTTGTGAAAGTAACTTATGAGCAAAAATAATGAGTAGTTGCGCGAGTAGAGTAGAGCGTGAACACTTATAAGCTTAGGCATGCATGTATTACGTGCAATTAAGCTACGGTGCTTGACTTATATGGCTCTCGGAACACTTGCCGCGAGAACTTTTTAAAACGCGTATAAAAGTGAATAGGCATAAAAATTTCATCGCAAATCTTCAAATAAGAATTTAATGACCAAAAGTCGTAAAACCTTAAGAGTGGTCTCATTTTATTTCAAATTATTGAGCTTTCAGTATGAATTTCGACCAAAAAATTTTGTGAAGTTGATAAATATATTGATTTATATTTTATTTATAGATTAAGTTAAATAGATGGTAGTCACGCTTTCTTCCCTGCAACAATAACCGAGTAATTACATTCGCAAACAAATAAACCTTCCGCGATTGTGTCAGGTTAAAGAGAGCATTAAATTATGATGGGCCGTACGTGAGGGAGCGGAATGGTAACCCCGTATAACTGTTGCTTAAAATTTGCATGAGTTTTGCCTGCATTAACGAAACAGGAAGCCGTTTAGAACGGTCTTGATGTGGAGCTAAATGTGTTGTTTTACTATTGTTTCAATGGGGTTCCATATTAAATGCATACGATTTCTATAATTCTTCCACGTTTCTGTCTCCTTGCGACCGAAAAACTTTCGCTTCATTCTTCACTGTTATATATATAGTGGGAAAAAAACAAATTTAATTCTATGCAATAAGGATTTTATGTAAATGAGTTACGGTCTTTGGCCATTCAATTACATTTTTATGATTTCTTTGTTTCTCTTCCGCTTTATACGCGCTGAGGTTCGGAAATGTTATATCTGTGAAAATTAGGCTCCTATATGCATAACGCGTATAGCAGTATCGGTATAGAGTTTGGGGACACCTGGCGAGAAGGGCACCAAGATTTAAAGAATCCTAATATACCAAATCTAAGCTAACCTAGTTTTCACTACAATATAAAATACGATGTTGTCTCGAATCTTTACAATAGTGACGCCACATTTCCCCATGATCCAGCGAAACAGTTTGTTCTTCAATTGCCAGACAGTTTCATCAACTCCTATATTTGTTTTTTTTTAACCTGCCTGCATGCATCTCAATGAAATGCGCACTCGATATTTTTATTATAGATGCACTATAAATTGTTTATATTAATTTTGAAGTTGAATTTGTCTTTTTTTTACAATAGCAACGTGTTGAATGCAATTTTTCATATAATTTTGAAATGCGTCGTCATTTATGAAATTGAAGAGTATGTGAAAAATGGAATTTTTTTACTCAGGTTTTTCGGTGAATCAAATAATAGTAATTGAATGTTGATATTTTAGAAGATTTCAAATGTACGAGGAACATTATAGATATAATCACCATAAATGTGCATTCGATAGTTCACCCGACTAATTAGCGCTTCTATCTTGTCACGTTAACTTAAATTTGTCAAGCATTTAACTTTGGGCAAATGAGCCTTGAAGTTGCCAGTTAAGAATTTAATGGCACAAACAGGCATCCTGTAACAAGCCTTATTTACCTAACTTTAGGGCAAGGAGGTCTCATGTTTAGTTTCTTCACTTAACAGGAGGGTCGTATTTACTTAGAGTTCCGGAGAGAATTTCAATTACAGAAGAAGAGGTGAGGGAAGTTGGCTTCTCGTTTAGGTTCTCTATACTAGTTGGTTTAAGTGCATCCTCGTGCTCACTATAGCTGACGAGCTCGATAAATTAGATCAGTTCACGTAAGAAAATTCACAAATTAAGTTGAATTTTATTTTTAAATAAACTCAACTGCTTCTTTTTAGCCAAACTATCTATCAACTTCGAAACGATTTTTTCCCAGACTTATTCAAATTTATTGTTGTGAGCTAATGTTCGATTAATGTGACAATTCGTGGTAATTAGTAGGGGCAAAAATGTAAATAAATTGCCAGAAAATGATGAAAATCACAAAAAAAATTGTTCCAGGCGAAGAACAATTATTGCGTCGACAGGAAATAAAACATTAACGTTCAGAATTCGCGGATAAGATTTAAAATACAATTTCATTCAAATTTTGCGGTGAAATTCTGTACACTTATTCCCGGTTGTTTACTGCTACAGCGTACGATTACTCATGAATTTCAACAATACTCGCAACAGGAAATTCATATGTCCTTGTATCACGCACGAGTTTCGTGTGTACTTGTATTTCACATGAAATTCATGCGTATATTTGTATTACACTTGAAGTTCATGAGCAACTTCAGACGAGTAAACTATCGATTGAGATCAATCTGCCTCAGGCCAAATATTACAGATAAACACTGGATTGTTTCGCATATAATTTATTTACACTTGATTTCTGAGATTCAGAGATGTTCCCACCTGCGAAGGCACAGCAGCATATGTGTAAGTATAGAGTCATTACGACGCTAGATAGCATGCTGACCAATTTATCAGTCACAGTGAAGGAATAATGAGCGGTTACCTAGCATGCGATGACATGTAAGTGAATATGTAATTGATTATCATTGACATAAGTCACGTGATGGGCGGATATACATGTCTCATTTGCCTGTTCGCCAGCGTATATCAAATTTCACGCTGGTCGTCGTTATATATAAACGTTACCGCAATTGGTTCTGTATCTATACTTTATATAGGCGCATAATAAGACGCGAATACATGCTGACGATAAAAATATGTAGTTTTTATCCTGAAAGTTTTCAAAGCATTAATTTGACAAAGCAATCAGAAAAGAATTTGTCGCCGTTTGTGACATGTTAATTGAAAGCCACTCTGCTTTTATTTTGAGTCATCGCTCGCCCATTCAATAATTTGTAACTATTCATTTTGGTTCGCAATAGTCGCAAAGATGTTCAACGTTCAGACGACCGTTAATTGTCCAATTTATAGGTCAAATCGTAAGATGGTAGTGTAGTTTAACGCTTATTCGCTCTATTACTTGAAGTAAGTCTCACTTCAGAAAATTTCAGTAGAGGAAATTATTTACATAGGTATGGTTCATACTTTGTAGGGTTGTTGCCAGGCATCACTTTTGCTCGCAACCAATTATTTCATGGCGCAGGAATTAATTACACAAATTACGCACTTGCTGCTTAATGCTGTACAGCGATTGAATAATCACGTTTCTGGATGCCACTAACTATAAAATAAATACGAACATCAATTGTAGCTTTTGAAGTTCCATGGGTCAGCCTGTGGTGATCTACAAATGTTGCCGAGTAAGGAGAATGTGCCATCCTAAATCTTGTTATGTAAGCATCTAGGTCCGTGAGAATGTCTGTGGTATAAACAATGAGCTAAATTGTTAGTTTTCCACAATTATTCACAGACCAGACAATAATTGGCATGAGAATGGACGTGCTGTGATGTAACTGTCATCAACACGCGGTGGCTATGATTCAATTTGGGTTCTCCAGCACGCACGCCGGATTATAGAAGTTCCTGCCCGGAACTGGCGGTCGCTGGGTTGGGAATTTGTGTTTATTTATGTGGTGAGAAAAAGGTTTTTCACTATGAAACTGCAGTGGGTATAAGTTTATCGTTTCCAAAATTTGCCGTATAGATGCATTTGTTTAGTAACTGTTTGAATGTTGTATGGATTTAGGAAAAGTGAAAAACGGTACATTCTTTAAAATGAATGCGTTTGGAAAATAATTGAATAAAGCATTCTACTTTTTTTAAATAAATTGGTGTATTTATATTGTAATCAATACTTAGACCATCAATTAATCACAACGGGTAAAAATATTCCATTTAAACTTGAAGATAAATAATTTTTCATTTCCAAGGACCAAAAGGATAATGACTCAAATTTCTTTCACTACAATTTTCGGACCATCCTTGGATGTAATCAATTTTTCTAAGTAGGAAATGATCTATAATGAACTAAAACATTATGTTATTGTCTTTATTTGCTTGCACCAATATTGGCATGGACCGCAGGCATGGCTAATAGCCAGAAAAACTGATTTCTCAAAAGATGTCAGCTTGTAAAAGGAACACATATGAGATGATGAATTGAACAACACCAATAAAATACTTTCCCCTAAACCACAACACCAACACATATTGACAGCCTCAGTGAAGGGCATGGAGCCACAAATAATAGATTAGAATTGCTCTAAGGCAACCACCAAAATGTTTTCTTTTAGTTTGTGTTTCGCTTGTTGATGAATTTAAGAACCACTCATGCTTTATTTCATGTCGCTAATGATGATCGCACAACCATAACGAAAGATGTGACAAACCAGGCATAATTTTTATTTTTGTTTGGTAAGAGCCAAGTTGAGGCAGGCTTTTTATTTCTTGATGTCACAGCATACTATTTTTTTGCTTGAGTATTCAAATTACAAACATTCATTGACGCTTTTTTTATAAATGCAACACTTTCAACTTTCATGTTTCCGACATTCATGTTTCCACTTGAACAATAACTTGGCTTAAAACTTCATTATAACTTATTAGGATGCCTTAATTGACATCGCTTTAATAAAACGAGCATAATGAACTAGAGGGTAAAATATATAGTACAGTAATACTTGCAGTTCATGTGCCGATTAGAGTATAGTTGAACGATATCAGTACTAAAATAATAATGCTCGGTGACGCAAAATGGAATCCATCGAGAAAAAATGTAGTCAATGTAATCAATTATCGTTTCATAAAACACACAGATAATGTAGCAGATCTTAATTATAAACTGTTTTCCTGCGAAAAAATATAGCCAGTGTTTTAGCACAAACATAAAAAAACTTGACCAAAAAAGGCATCCTGCGCATCCCATTGAAACAGCGCGCGCTCAACCTGATCCTATTCTTCACATCTTACCCTTTCAATCTTTCCTATTTTTTTGTGGTGGCTCAGGAGGCGTTACGTTTTTATTGTAGAGCGTCGCGCACGTGACCCTTTGTAAAAAAAAGATGCCTTATTTGCATTTGCAATGCCTTCACTTTTATTGCCTTCATTGTCTGTTGAAAGCGAGAGCTTCATCCGTGAGGCTTCAGTTGAATGATTTGTTCCCATTGGTCAACTATGGTACCTGCTGCACCTAAAAATTTATGGAAGTTTTCATGGTTGTGGTTTAGTGTGAATAAACTCTTATGAAACTTTGGGCGTGAAAACTGTGTCCGTCATTGTTTGATATAAGGTATTACTTTAAAGAGAGAAATTTATTCATCGGAATTAAATTTTGAATATAAATCGTTGGGTGTAGTTATTTAATCTATAAATCACACTTTCAGTGCAGTGTTTGAAGAAGAATTCACATTTACAGTAATTTAATATTTAGGCGAAAGCCTAAATATTAAATAATAATAATAATAATTTAAATAAAGCCAGTTAATTCCGGTGTCAGTTGATGCATCAAGTTTGTATCTATTAATTATAATTGTGATATTGCCTTCTTGCTTACTCCAAGTTCAAAGTCTAACAATAAGACGATATTTTTACGATATTACATTTCTAAAATATTTAATACCCAAAAACAAACCTAGCGCCACTCATGTTTTCCTGTCAATGTCATGGCGCGCAGTACCGCTGCTTTGACCCGCCACTCTATAAATACACTGAACCATAATACCGCTGTCGCTTGCATTTCATATATATTGCAGAATTACTCTTCCAAATGTTGTTGTCTGATATAATGCTACCATCTTTAATAGTTCTTTTATCTTGAGCAATTTTTTGTCGCTTATTTTATTACGGGTCATTAGCCGCAGTACAAATTAAACAACAAGACGAAATTCCATGTCCACGTGTTTCAACACTCATAATTGTGTGAGCCATCGGTTATAGGTATATCCTGACAAAGCGGCGAGCATTTTTTTAAAGTGCAGATGCTAAGCTCTAATTTATTTGTATTTTTACTATTACTGTATCATAAGCCTTGCTGCATCTAGAACTATCCAAACGCTGGAATTAAATGAATTAAATTTCTGCAAGTCAGTTCTAAGCGGTGACTTAGGGCGGGCGCACGCGTCCTATGGTGAGCCAGCCAGAAGCCTGCAGTTTTTTCCATGGACTCGCGTGCTTGCCTGCCGCTCAGGCTCAGCAGGCAAATTTGAATCGATTGGGCGATTTCAATGCTCGCCGCCTCATGCATGCGTCTTTGCTGTTTTGCATACGCCTTGCTATCAGTGACATGACGCCGTGAATGTCGAAAAAGAAATTTAATTTTTTTGGCATCTATTTAGAATACTTTTTTAAAGTGTATGCGGATTTTTAGGTTCAGTGATATTTGTTTTGTTTATAATTTAATAATTGAGCGTCGCATTATTTACGAGTTGAGAATTCTTTGATGCCAGCAAAGATTTCAATAAAAACAAAACCTAAGGTTTATTTTCTAAAGTTTATTTTTCAGGTGAAGATGACGATGTAAGTATGATGCTAAAGTAAAAAAAAAATTTTAAGAAATGAGCATGAATTGCAAAGCGCTCCTGTTACGTAAATTATAGCAGCACATAAAAAATCTAAAGTGTGTAGAGGCATAATTGTTTCGGCACACATTTAAACCTTCAAAATCAATTAATATTATAATAATAATACAAACGTTAATTTAGCCTAAATGTTATAACGTCTATAAAGGAAGGTAAACCTGATTAATCACCGGAGCAATTAGTCTCCAACACATGAATTCAGCCCATTTTACAATTTCCAAGATTGATTGCAGATTGTTGACTACTGTTGAAATATGGCTGTATTAAATTCAGTAAGCGCTTTGCTTCCATTTCTCAGGGTCAAGCGTGACCATTGCTCAGCCTTGAATATTTCAATTGCATTACTCAAGCGCGGTGATTTGTTTACTATGCAATTCCAAGCCGAGCGCAGCCTGATTTCGCTGCAACTATCGGGACCGAAACCGCAACCTTCTGAAGCGAGTCTGGATCGCGTCAAGCCTCAACGATGTCAGTGATGCAATGCGGATTTCTTTTCAAGACTGAAATGCTGCCGTGACGGAACGGGAAGAACAATGCTTGATAAATGCGTAAGTCGTGGCTTGTTCATTAAGAAGCTATTGTTACGAGACCACTAAACTTAACGTTTGTACGCACATGTGATTGTAAACGTATATGATACGTTGAACTGATTATGTGTAATCTCACTGCATATCAAAACATGCAGAGTCGTGATTTTTTGTGCATAATTACAAGCCAATGTGAGGTTACAGGAATATCACATTTTGATTAAACTTTGCAACGTTTTTGATGAAATGAATCACTCTTGAACGTGTTTTAAACTATTATTTCGACGAACCCCTAAATCAAATTTTCTAGTATATAGTAAAGAATAGTATAAAATGAGTTTTTGAAGTCCAAATAACAAGCAATATCAATGGGATTCATGCAGCATAAAATAAATCATTGTGCGCAATTTCAGCTTAGCACAAAAATGCATTATAATTGAAAAATTTTTCACTCCGTACATATTTAATGGAGTGAAATTCTTCAGTGCTTCCCTGAGTCGTTTACCCCTGCAAATTTCATTACAATTCCATAGAACTTAGAATTAATTATGCCTCATTGTTGATATATCTATAATTTTTTCGAAATGACAACATTAACGCTTGTAGCAAGTAATGAGTTAATTTAAATGGTGTTCAATTGACACATTTATAAGATAGTTGAGCAATGAAATTTTATACATGTCGACACATATTGTTGAAATACAAACAGTACGGCAAACAGTTCATTTTTGTCGATTTGACGTATTCTGAGTTTAAATGCTTTCAACGGAATACAAATCGTCATCAAATCATCCTAAAATTGTGTTCTATTTCTACTAACCTTCAAATCCAAAGGTGTTGTCTTTAGACGCGATGTTGAGCTGTGCCGAAGTGTCCATATTTCGAGGCCACATAAGAAGAGCCATGGTCGGAAAACTTGTTCGAGGTGAGGCTCTGTACTCCAACTCCAGTCGCGACCATACCCCACCCGTAGTATGGTTAGGCTAGTGTTGCGTTATCAGAAACAACGCAAGTTTTGAAGTATTTTGCAACGAATTTCTTATGTTTCACCTAGCGTAGTGCTAATCTTAACCGAGATGCTCGACAGGAAATCACTCGTATGATCTAAATTATGGTAAATAGCACGTTTCACTATAACGTTTCAGTTGCGTTTCGTCCAGTCAAATCTGACTATGACAGGCGCATGCAGAGGCTGAAGCTTGCGTCGGTCGCGAGGCTGCAGTGGCGTGGATGGCTGCGGTCTGCGATCGAGATGCACGGCGAGCAGACAACGATTATCTTGAGCTTCGGGCGTCTTTGCTGAGCGAAATTCAGCCAAACTGCCCTGCTTCTGTGGAGTGTTTACTTCTTCTTGATTAGACGGGAAGTTGTTCAAGTAAGGCTGTAAAAATATTATAGCCCTGCGATAAGTATATAAAAATTCGTGCAATTTTCAATTTTTTATCTAATTCAACAGTGAGTCTAAAATTCTCTCGCACTGTCACTTCATTTTGAGCGGAACTGTTTACTTTGCATACACCATTTAATTGGTAAAGCTCCCACACAAAATGAAATTGTGAATAAAATTCGGTTGAGTGACCAAAGGACTTGAGGACACAAGTTATGTTGTCAATTTCGGGTTTACAAAAGCCGGTTGCACTTCATGTTCTGAGCGAACCCAAGTTCTAGGACCTGACTATAAACTGGCAAGAGTCTCCGGCTACACGATATGCCACGAAACAAAAGTGACAATAGTCCGAATCAATCATGACACATGAATGATCGGAATGGAGCTGCTAGCGCAAGACGTCTTCGATCGATTCCTGCGAACACACTACTGAGGCATGTGGTCCGCCCCTGGCGGCCGTTACGGAACTCCTCCTTGCCTTCGGGAGAACTCCACCTATTTTATGGTCGAAACAACCAATGGCGATGCGATAAACTAACAACACGACTCCTAGAACACCACGCCCACGAATTAGACTGAACCTGATTATAATTTTAAAGAGTTGTGATAGAAGCGCCGTTGCATATGCCCAGCTGCCGTCGATGTGGTAGTACGGACACGTCCTCGCCTGAGCCATGCATGCCACATACACATACGACATAAGGCAGCGAATTATTTCTGTACTCTAATCAAATTATAATGTCAACCATGATACTAAAAATCATCATACATCTAAGGGGCTTCTGAATTTTATTACCGTGTTGTCTGTTTAGGGCCAAAATTAAGAGGGCCTTTAGATGCGTTTGTAATATTGCATCTTCTTAAATATTTATAATATTTGGGTATAATTCCAAATATTTCTATATTCTAGTCTTTCATTTACGCTCCAATTAAACTGAACTCGACCGAAAGAAATCGAAAGCGTTATTTTCAACCTGAAGAAATTCGTGTATTTAAATGACTTCTATATTTTACTATCATTCTAGTACCTAGCTCGGAAATAGAACTTTTACACAACTGTAAATATCGTTTAGAAATATAATTGATATTTTAATTTACAGGTTGAATTGTAATAAGTAATATTCAAAATATATTATAGAAAGAAACTATCCTGATGATCATATATGCAGCTATAAGGTATTTCTAAGTCTTAACATTTTTATAAATACGAAAAATCGGGACAAGAAATTTGCAGAAAGCAGTTGCGGGCGCTTTAATGTTACCAACTTGGGCGTACTTATATGTTTCATGCATCAGCATCATTTATTTTTAAGTTTGGAGCCACGGATTTGGTTTTGCAGTAGCTTGCGAATAAATTTTGTAAGCGCTGTTATACTTGGAATTAAATGTATGTTGTTTTAAATAACTTCGACGTCATAAATTTTTGCCGTCAGCTAAAATGGATGTGTAGAAGAAATAATTTTTTTTCGCTTATTTCTTCCTCCGCATGCTAACTCTTGGCATAATCTGTGATGCATTGGTAATGAATGCCGAATGTTTTGCAAGGTTCGGTTGAATGTTTGGAAAACAGTGAAGTAATATAACTTTTATTTTATACTTAGCGCTATATAGTACGTAATTATTACTTATAGACGAAATTATATTCAATGTTATTTCCATAAAATATTTATACTTTGCAAAAAGATGAGGAAAAATTGGTCACGTTTGCAAAGTATTTCTATTCCATGCAACTAATTTATTTTGTCTGCTATTCATACTCGATCAACTTAAACTTATCTTAATTACGCGGCTTCGAACTTAGCCCATTTGTTTTTTCCTTGGATTACGTTATTAAAAATTTCCGGCAATGCACAATTTTTAGCGCATTTCCTCATTTATGGAAAAAAGGCGCTATTGTTCTCGTCATGTCCGTCTGTCTGTCTGTCCGTCCGTGACTTCACGTTTTCGTTGACGAGAAAATGCGCTCTCTGTCACTCACTGCAGTGAGTACTGAGTTACATTTTAAGAATTAGTATTAATTTACGATTAATTATTTACGCCTTTTTAACAATCCCACTATTGTATAATGTTGAAATTGTATAAATTTTTGATGCATCCAGTTGAAATATTCACTTAAAC
This sequence comes from Hyalella azteca, assembly GCF_000764305.2. NCBI lineage: Eukaryota > Metazoa > Arthropoda > Malacostraca > Amphipoda > Hyalellidae > Hyalella > Hyalella azteca. Next base: position 111,049 of record NW_025940483.1, read on the forward strand.
TTACTTGATGGTCACTCTCTCAAGCATGCAATTCTCTATCTGGCATAATTTGACCTATTAATTCTTTTATAATTGTGAAAACGTAAATGAAAAGTATTATATAATATAATATAATACTTTATATATTATATATTATATAATACTTTATTTAAGTATAATATAATAATACTGAAAAGTAGTAAAGTTATTTACGGCATACTTGTGCATTTCATTTATGACATTTGCTTTTTTCTTCTAAATATTTACAAATATTGTGCATGATCAACCTGGTCTAAAAAAATTAAATTAATAAAGAAGTTGCGAACGGAGGAGCATGCATGATATGAACTTTTTTCGGCGACCTCAGCTGACCAAGGACTATAACAATTTTTATAATAAAACAATTAATATAATTAATATAATTATAATTATAATATAACAAATTTGTACAGGTATTTCCATTATTGCATGTTCAATTCAAATTCTGTTCTAAATGAATATGAGAAAATCATTGACATCAATATATACTCTACATATATATAAGGAGATTTACTAATTTTCGTAGTAATTGTCATATAATAACAAAATTCTTATCGGTTAGTCTGCACAGTCTGGTGAATCCATTAATGAAAAAATACATTCAACAAAATGAATTAACAATGTTCGGTAATATTTTTGGTCACAATGAAATATTCCTTAAACGTTATAACATAATAACTGCATTCGTGTTCTGATGCAGGCGTGTCAGAACATCTTCTTCATTCCGGCATATAATGATATTAAAACATGAGTCGTATCATGTCACCATGAGGCGTATCATGCATGTCACCATGAGGCGTATCATATCACCATGAGGCGTATCATGTCACCATGAGGCGTATCATATCACCATGAGGCGTATCATGTCACCATGAGGCGTATCATGTCACCATGAGGCGTATCATGTCACCATGAGGCGTATCATGTCACCATGAGGCGTATCATATCACCATGAGGCGTATCATAAATTTTTATTGTCTTTGAATTACTTAACAGTATTTTGTATTTAATATTCAATGGCGTTGATCAGAGTGAGAGTTTTGTGCAGCAATGGTGATATATTTTTACCCTTCAATTACGAAATATATTTTATGGACGTCAACGAAGTTGATGAAATTCGAACGCAACGCCATGGATAAAATTAACACGAATTAAAAAGATTGCGTTATCCCGACAAAATGCCTGCTATGTATTGTGAAGTTAGAGTCATAGATAAGCGAGTGCAGCGCCGTTCTAAATTATTTAGTTGCTTAACACAAATGTAAACCTATTTCGTATGTGAGCCGTGATGTGTCTCTCTGCCACTTTCTACTAGTTTTGTTCTCCAGTCTATATTCAATAACAAATCATGGTGTTTAACTCTAAATTTTTTAGAACTGTGTGATAAATAAATACGAATATTTTCTGTTAATAAAAACGTTACAAAAGACGTATTACTGCGACTTGATTGCAGCTTCTATAAATGATTATAGGAAGTTTTGCTTCTTGTATGAATTCGTGTCGACATACATCCTAATTATCAGCGTGTACTCGTCTAATTGTTTATATATATTTATTTGATGAAAATGTGTTACCTTAACAAGTATGCAATGCTCTTCAACTCAAACATTATCCTATGTATATATACTGTATATCTCCTGACGGTGAGTCGCGTTACCATTCACGGCCTTCAGGTACGAATAGCATAGACGACGGTTGATACATCCGTAGAAAAGTTACCAATGTGATATTTTCTTCCGAAAACATTTCATTCATATATGTTCCAATGTTATTGTGCGTTTAGTAATGTACACTCGTGTTTGAATAATAAGAAATTAGTCATGTATTACTTGAGTTAGAAAATTTTGTAAAATGTTCTTCCGGCCAAATTGACAAGCCAATCCTGAACTTGAAGTCTATAAGAAATTTACCTGAAAGTCATACAATTGTTTATAATGAAATTATTTTGTATCAGTGAAATCAAGTGTCGAACAAGCAAATTGTTCGAAAGGAAACTAAAAAATTATTAGTGTGTTAATTCGTTGAAAATGCTGAAGTATAAACTCTTGTCCAGATAGCAACTCACTAGTTTTCTAGTCTTCATGCATGTTTCTTTTTATTTCGGTCCGTGATCCTACAGCTGCGTACGAGGAACTCATATCCCCATGTGCTAAATTTTTTATATTTTGGATGATGACTATTAATATTTTTTATGTTGCGGCGAAAATAAAATGATATGCTCTATGTATATATCGGTACTTATTTGAATGTCGTAATAATGATTAGTCAGAGAACGAATATCAGACACCCTTTCACGAATCATGAAATTCGTCATTTTGAGTCTGGAAGCATGACGTTTGATTGATGAATTGAATGAGTAATATGACCATTTATAGGATTACCTTTCTATCAAGCACGGGTGTTTTGAATAGATATAAAAGCGTCGCATGCAGCAGAATTCATTCACTCGCACTCATCTGAATACGTCAATAGAATATAAAAATTAATAGTTTATACCTATATATAAATACCGTAGAGTCTACCATAATATTAAAGTAAACAATCCTTACCACTTAAATTATTGTAGGTAACTTATCAAAAATGTACGGCCCTAAGGTTCTTTCCCTCAATAAATGTAGGAGAAAACCCAGTTATTAGAGTTTACGTTATACCTAGCACAACTTAACCCTTTCTTACAGGCAGGCTCTAGAATCCTGGTTAAAAAGCACTTGGAGATGAGACAAGATGCAACCGTGTCTAATTCGGTATTTCATCATACATGGTAAGTGCGCACAAAAAAACTCGTAAAAAGCCCAAACGCTTGTGGGGCAAGATAAGCGCGCGCCTCTGCGTCTGCCGATTGAAGCCAACAACCGGAGACGATTTTTTGTATTAAGATACTTCAAATTACATTGGGCTTTATTATGACAATTATTGCTCGGAAGATACTGCGTCGCATGCAAAAATGTCAGTTATATAATTATATTTATTTCATTTCCACCCCTCGGTAGGAAAGTGATTATTTTATATCAGTAAATCTGATATAAAGCTTGTTCAATTAGATTTTAATTGCACGGTTTCAATAAATTTCAAAATAAGTCTTCTTCACAGCTACCACAATTAATGATTGTCTCGTGAGTTTATTAAGTTCAGCGTAGGAACACTTTAAAATTACTTGTGTGTGCATCGTGTAAACTGAATTTCTGAGAAGTTAAAAAAATATATTTAGTCCTTGGTGATGTAAGAAGCTACAAGCAAATTTAAGCAATGCCCGATGTATTACATGAAGTTAAGAGCATATTAAAGCTATACTCCAATGTATAACATGCAGTTATGAGCATATTTAACTTACGTATACTCCGATGTATAAAATGCAGTTACGAGTATATTTATCATGAACACCGATATATTAAAAGCGGCTATGAATATGTTATACAATAATTATACCCTGATATATTACATGCAGTTCAGCTTCCGCTTAAGGAAATTTGTCATTGGCCACGGTCGAGCGTCCTAAAAGGAAGCTCGGCCTGTTGGGTAGGCTGCGGATGAAAGGGTTTCAGCCAAAGAGTTTTTCTCGGTTGCCAAGAATGCAGTGGTAATTGAATAAATTCTTCCATGGACCCGTTTTCTGACATTGTTCACGTGGATATTAGATATGCACTGAAGACATGGGTTTGTCAGTTCGAATTTTTGGATGATATATGTATGGGTGTACTTGCAGTGTAATATTTAGTGAATTATAAATGAGAATCGCATTGCAAAAGCCGTGTTTAATTAGAATATTATTATGAAAAAATGTTAACAGACTTGAAGAACATGTTCTAAAGTTTGTATTTTTGCAGCTCATTATTTGTGACACAAACTCGAAATTCAATAATTATTATTTGAAAGCGAAGATGAATGTAATCGTGATTTTACCGCGGATGAGATTGTTGGAGCCTAATTCAATGTAGTATATTTAAACTCTAAGATTTTGAGTTCTGTAGCTAAACTGATGGTTATACTTGACCAAAATTCTAAACTAATATCATAGATTTTTTCAATCTCTACTAGGTACTTGAATAACATTACTTGCTTACTAAAACACTAATATATCAGTAACAATTAATATACTAACACTAATAACGCTAACCTGTCGACTAATACACTATCACTGACAAAACTTACCTGTTAATTAAAAAAGTAACACTGATAACAATACCCTGTTAACTAGACATTAACACTAACAGCAATATCCTGTTAACTAAACATTAACACCAACAACATTTAGCTGTTAACTAAACATTAACTCTATAACAGCAATATCCTGTTAACTAAACATTAACACTAACATGAATACTCTGTTAACTAAACAAGAACACCAACAGCATTTAGCTGTTAACTAAACATTAACACCAACAACATTTAGCTGATAACTGAACATTAACACTGACAACAATACCCTGTTAACTAAACATTAACACTAACAACAATAGCCTCTTAACTAATCATTAACACTAACTACAATATCCTGTTAACTAAACATTAACAACAATACCCTATTAACTAAAAATTAACACTGACAACACTTACCTCTTTCATTGAGTCCCAGAAGTCTCTGTGGCTCTGAGTACGGCGGAGACAGCGGTGTTGATTCAACAGTCTCGACGTCAACGAAGCCATCGTTTTCTATATCATAACCCAGAAGGCAACGGCTCGGCATTGGTACAGAGCCATTGACTGCTGTGTGTGAACCTAACTCGGATCCTTCCGCGTAACGCAATGACCAGGATGGATGTTTGTAGAAGTTAGTTTTGAAATCCGCTTGGTATGTCGTATCTTGACTCTTGACATCATATTTCGAATGACGCTTATCGTGAAGGTAATTTGAATGCAGTCTAAATATACCACCGAAGGAATAGCCGTTAAAAGCCGAAAGCCGTATTGGCGTAGGTCGGGCAATTTTGTGAGTAGTATTGAATTCTTTTAGCTCCTTTATTGAGGACGCACGCTTCAAGCAATTAATGTCGAGTTCCAGAGAGCCACAGCGCCTAAGTTCTCGGTCTCCGGTTTCCGTCATGACATTGGATCTCGCTGATTTTTTACAATGTAATCTTCCTTCCACGGTAAGACTTACGGGGTTATTTCCATCGTTACTCAATTGTGGCGTGACATGATCTTTAACTAACGACAAATTTTTGTGGACTTGAAAGTTTAGATGACGATCTTTGAAGTTAGGAGCCACATGCAATAATTTCACCCAGTTTTGACCGGCCTCGTGTGAATCGAAATGTTGGTCGAAATCGTTACGTGTTTGAGAATTAATTCGCATACAGTTCCGGTTGATTCTAAAAGCGCGACGGCTATTGCCAGCATGAGTTAGGCATGAGGCTGTAACATCTGCATTACAGGCTCTACTTACTGTTTCTTGTATTTGGTTCCGATCACATATCTTTTGCGTATTACTTATCAACTTCATGTTGCACACACAAGACCTTGCTAACTTTTGACTGACCCTCTCCAATCAAGGCTAGTGACTGAATGCCTACACTCTCTGCCAAAGCGTGGTCATATATACGATAAAACCACAGAGCAAAAGCTACTACAGGAAGACGGAAGTGGCCAGGACATTCAAGCAATGAATGGCCGGCGCAGCGCAGATTTAAGCTTCGGAGCTCTCGGGTCACCGCCGCGAAGACTTGACGTGCGTTCGCTTGTGTCAGCCTCTCGATACAACGCTCATTGTTAACAGACTTTGTTACTTCAAATGCCAACGATTATTCGTTGTGATGTCATGTAGATTGTTGAGATTACTTTCATGATATATGCAGATCTAATTGCGTTTCTACTTTGAGTTGGAATTACTAATTATGAAATTTGATTCAAACTGAAATTTTCTCACAGGTAAACAGTTGTCTCACATGTTCGTAAATGAAAATTGCAGTTTAATACAACTATGTAATTAACATAAGCTGCATAAAAAATTTTAAAATCACCTTTCCTGATCGATACTTCATCGTATGATCTATTTATGTCTTGGTTTGTATTCTGATTCCTTTTGCCGGCAAGTTGTCTAACACGATAACTAAAAATCTCCCTATCCGAAATGCTATTCATGTTCTCCAGTTTGACTTCAAGACGACTCTTTCCTGCCTCTTCTAATCACTGAGTGTCAAACGGTTTCCATACTATAGCATAACTCCTTTCCATGTGCTAAAATTAAAATATTATTAGCGATAAAATAATGTGTAGACGAGAAACTGAAATCTACGCTTTTTCTGCATTTTTTGGAAACATTAAAAAATCGATTTTTCGTCAATGAATACAAGTAACTTAATGGTGTTGCATCATTTTGAAGACAGTTTCCCTTTTTTGTAAATTTAGCTCTACATAATATAAAATGTTTTGAGCATCGCGATCAAATGGTTGAATTATTAAACTGTTACTGCATCAAATAAATACATAATCTTGAGAACTATTTAGCCGCAAACATACTTTAGAATTGGTAATACTTTCTGTTATTAGCTTAATATCTTTGAATATCTGCGTATTTTCATGAACGCCCGCGAAAGAGTTTATTGAATTCGCTTTCTTCTTTTCGTTTGCTTAGCTGTAGCAGTTGCTTCGGCGTGGTACACTATATCGGTGCTGCAGAGTAAGCTTAATCGACCAATTATTTGGTATTCTTTGATACATTCACTTGATTCACTTGTCATAGATAATACCACATTTTACTATCTTCAAGCTATCAATGAACTCGATCCAACATGAAATCACTGTCATTCAGCGCACGCTGAGCGAACGTGACCTATCAATCAATTGACCAAATCAAAAAGGGAACTAAAGTCGTTACAATTTACAACCACAAATACGTATCTCTTGCAGATCTGATCTTCGTGATCATCTGGTTATATAATTAATCTAATTACGGACTAATTGAGCGGTTCGCTGTTGAGATTTTGAGTGAATGCTGGACTTGCTGTAACCCAGGATGCAATCAAGCCAAACCAGGAACTGCGAAGCCGCAAACAGGAATTGACACGCCATTCCCGTCCTCGCCATTCCCGGTGTAGACGATGTGGTATGATGCACCGTGTACCAGATGATGTGGTATGATGCACCGTATACCAGATGATGTGGTATGATGCACCGTGTCCCAGGTGATGTGGTATGATGCACCGTGTACCAGATGATGCGGTATGATGCACCGTGTACCAGCTGATGTGATATGATGCACCGTGTACCTGATGATGTGGTATGATGCACCGTGTACCATATGATGTGGTATGATGCACCGTGTACCAGATGATGTGGTATGATGCACCGTGTACCTGATGATGTGGTATGATGCACCGTGTACCTGATGATGTGGTATGATGCACCGTGTCCCAGATGATGTGGTATGATGCACCGTGTACCAGATGATGTGGTATGATGCACCGTGTACCAGATGATGTGGTATGATGCACTCAATGAGGCAAACGCGTGATGTGAATGCCGTGTTCATTATAGCGCATTGTATCACACGAATTTGATTAACAATAAAAAACATTGTCAAAAGTCTTTTGAATTTTACTGAGGGCGGTTAATAATTTATTTGCGAGTTCGGCCATAATTCAGTATATACTAGGTTATATAGTTGTTACACAGCCACATTTTCCTGCACCTTGGCGTGCGTTTTCCTTTGGCACCAATCAAGCTTTTTAGCGCATTTTCTCATTTATGGAAAAAATGCACTATTGTGCTCGCCATGTCCGTCCGTCCGTCTGTCTGTCTGTCTGTCCGTCTGTCCGTCCGTCTGTCCGTGACCTCAAGTTTTCGTCGACGAGAAAATGCGCTCTCTGTCACTCATTGCAGTGAGTACTGAGTTATATTTTTTTGCAATTGCCTAGAAATTGTTTGTGGAAAAGTTTAAAAATTCCAATGTGGCCCTTGGCTATGGTAAACTCTGAATCAGTCAGAAAAATGTTTGTTTAAATATTTATGTATCATGTTGTTCTCCAATTTTTGGTGGACAAATTTTATTAGTCCTCATGGTTGTTGTGTAAATTGTGAATGACATGGAATTTAGCGCAGGTTAATGAATCCCCAGATTGTTTATATGTTTATATTATTATATGACCATGGTTCTTCCTCGATAATAATAAATAAATATAATTCAAATAAAATAATAATATTGTAGTAAATTTATTATTGATGGTATTGCTTTTCAGTAATAATAAATATAATTTGTTGATAATACCTGATTTAATCGATAAGCAATATAATAATTATAACAACTATTAGTGATTACAGAAAATCAAAAGCACTCAGTTCTAATTAACCGACGTTTAACCATCAATCACACCGTTGCTTAGCGACTATTAATAAAGTTGATCAGCGACGGTCGCTAGCACAAGCGGTCACTAGTCGATGAGACCTCTGCATGGCTGTCACAAAAGAGCTGTGGTAGTGGCCCGTGATTCGGTGACTGCAAGTGCAAAAGATCTGCGGTTGCTATAGTAGACCACACACTTTACCGCACGCTTTACCACTTTTAACCACACTTCTCCAAAGGCTACAGGAAGACGCACAATGGATGCCACAAATCTCTACCCGGTATTGTCGACAGGCGCAGGCTTAATCTTGACGTGCAGCTGCTTACGGCCGTGCAATGATGCTCCATCGAAATGCCTGTATTAATATTATTGCTTTATTTTCCATATATTCATTGCTATTACATTGATAATGTCTTCTATCTTAATGAGAAGTAACAGAATAAAAATAAAATCAGTGCTGGGACTTGACTTAGAGCATTTGCATATAGGTAAGAACTCCCCGACAAGATATCCACTTTATAAAATCATGAATTCCACGATATAGTTGTCGCAACTGCGTAATCAAAATCCTACGTGCATTTTATTTCGTACTGTAGTACTATACTTTAATATCTTCTTGATTACATCTCTATCTATTTTCGGAGTTGGGAAACCATTCATACTCTGTGGGTTGACATTGAAATTGGTGATGAGGTCCTGATCTTGAAATTAATTTCTTGAATATATTTTTTGAAGTACCGCTAACCGTATTTATTCAAAGTGTTCGCTACTATACGTGGGGAGTCCTATACAATTTTCTCCATGTAGATCACCGTTTTTAATGGATCAAATTAACTTAATTTCCTTAGTCAGGTTAATTTCTATTTAGCGATTGGATGCATAAACTCGAAATTAAAATATTTATTTTATCATTTTTAAAAGAGTTTTGGAGTAATTCTCCTCAGTTGCAATTTAGACTATTATATGACTCATGCATATAACTTGGCTGTTGCCTGATTTTTAATTTAAAAACCAGTACTTTATTATGGCTCCTTTATTAATTTCCTTCTCTCCATGTATTCTTAATACGCGGAAACATGACGTATGCTAGTGACAACAATGAATTACTGTACATTTTTCCGCTTTACCCATGCAGTCTAATTAATGTTTCACATTTAATGCTAGCCAGCCAGGAGGGGGGCGGGTGTGGAAGGAATAACACTGTGCGGTCTGGACTTGAAAAAAACATTAATTGCACCAGCAAGCAGGCGACAGTGACATTTAATCTGCTCCTATGGCTGACATTTTCTATAGCGGGCACGCCTGCCCTTCTTATGTTCTAAATATGATACGAGGGAACTCGTTATTCGCCGCCTATCTTTTATCTTCTACTCATGTTTAAGCTTAAAGTTAACTTTTATCGAACCGCAAACGATGCTTTGAATCTCAGCTGCTATTCTTCTTCTGTTCAAATTTATGACCTTACGAGAAATAAAAATTTTGAAAATTAATAGAACTGCTCATCTAAGTGCGCGAATTTCTTTCTATTTTCATTCCTATAAGTGCGTGAATGTTTCAGCAAATTTTTATCCTGTTGCGTGAGCAACTTCAAGCTTCTGGACCGACGAACAGGATACGAAGAAATCCTTCCGTTGCGGCAGAGATTTTTGGCTATACATATTTATTTTGTTTCACTGCGTCCCTTCGTCTTCGAACGAAAAAATACTATTCGTATTCACGACTCTTTATTTTCGTGCATGTCTATCTCTTCATATTTTAATTGGATGAAATGTTGAGGCATTTTAATACTCCTCGGCCGCTTGTGCTTATATCAGCTGATGTACTTCACATCAGCTCTCACAGTGGATGCTGTCGTCCTCGCGCAGTGGACGCTGAACTTCGTCCTGGCGCAGTGGACGCTGCACTTCGCCCTCGCGCAGTGGACGCTACACTTCGCCCTCGCGCAGTGGACGCTGCACTTCGCCCTCGCGCAGTGGCCGCTGCACTTCGCCCTGGCGCAGTGGACGCTGCACTTCGCCCTGGCGCAGTGGACACTGCACTTCGCCCTGGCGCAGTGGACACTGCACTTCGCCCTCGCGCAGTGGACGCTGCACTTCGCCCCTGTCTCTTATACACATCTAGATGTGTATAAGAGACAGACGCTCGCGCAGTGGACGCTGCACTTCGCCCTCGCGCAGTGGACGCTGCACTTCGCCCTCGCGCAGTGGACGCTGCACTTCGCCCTCGCGCAGTGGACGCTGCACTTCGCCCTCTGTCTCTTATACACATCTAGATGTGTATAAGAGACAGGCACTTCGACCTGGCGCAGTGGACGCTGCACTTCGCCCTCGCGCAGTGGACGCTGCTGTCTCTTATACACATCTAGATGTGTATAAGAGACAGGTGGCGCAGTGGACGCTGCACTTCGCCCTCGCGCAGTGGACGCTGCACTTCGCCCTCGCGCAGTGGACGCTCTCGTCCTCGCGCAGTGGACGCTGCACTTCGCCCTCGCGCAGTGGACGCTGCACTTCGCCCTCGCGCAGTGGACGCTGCACTTCGCCCTCGCGCAGTGGACGCTGCACTTCGCCCTGGCGCAGTGGCCGCTACACTTCGCCCTCGCGCAGTGGACGCTGCACTTCGCCCTCGCGCAGTGGACGCTGCACTTCGCCCTGGCGCAGTGGACGCTGCACTTCGCCCTCGCGCAGTGGACGCTGCACTTCGCCCTCGCGCAGTGGACGCTGCACTTCGCCCTCGCGCAGTGGACGCTGCACTTCGCCCTCGCGCAGTGGACGCTGCACTTCGCCCTCGCGCAGTGGACGCTGCACTTCGCCCTCGCGCCCTCGCGCAGTGGACGCTCTCGTCCTCGCGCACGTTTCGCTCGCAGCGCACGGCGGTCTGCCTAATGCTGGTCGTGATGAGGCAGCGAGCCGCCGAAACAATCGATACTCCCACGCCTCGTGCTGCTGTTGCTGTCATTGTAGCTGCTGTTGGTGTTACTGCTGTTATTGTGCTGCTGTTATTGTGCTGCTGTTAGTGTTACTTCTGTTATTGTGCTGCTTTTATTGTGCTGTTGTTGTTGTGCTGTTGTTATTGTGCTGTTGTTATTGTGCTGCTGTTATTGTGTTGCTGTTGCTTGTGCTGATGCAGTTGGTGTTGTTATTGCCGGCACGCTTGCTGCTGATGTTGCAGTATAGTTTGTGATGTTGTTTTTACTATATATGTCCATGCTCGCGCCCATTATATAAGTACTATTGCTCTCGCCGCCGCTGTTGTTGATCATGCATGTTCAAATCGCAGTCTGCTCTTTTTCTCTTCCTGTTGCACCTACAACTGACTGAGATGCTCTTATTGCTGTTGATTGTGATGGTATCCCTCCGATATCCTGTGATGGTATCCCTCTGGTATCCTGTGCTGGTATCCCTCTGGTATCCTGTGCTGGTATCCCTCCGGTATCCTGTGATGGTATCCCTCCGGTATCCTGTGCTGGTATCCCTCCGGTATCCTGTGCTGGTATCCCTCCGGTATCCTGTGCTGGTATCCTTCCGGTATCCTGTGATGGTATCCCTCCGGTATCCTGTGCTGGTATCCCTCCGGTATCCTGTGATGGTATATCGAGTCTCAGCGCGTGCATTGATCTGTGCCAGACCACACGCTGGGTATTTTCCTCTTAATCAAGGATAAGCTATCTCTGAAAATATTAACTTTCTTTGCTAACTTCATCTGTATAAATCCATCCTTACAGCCTGACGGGAGAGTAACGACACTAAAATTTGTTATTAATTTATGTACGACGATTTAATTCTGCCATAATTTGAATAGATATTATTGCATTTTGTAGTGTTTGATTTTGTTTTCTCTTTCAAGAGTTAATTAAAGTTTGGACTGATGTCATGCAGAAATTTGCGGTGATATTTCCATTTCAAAATACGAGTCTTTTATTAATTGACTCGTATACTGAATTGTATTATTGATCTGAATTTATTGCTTGAAAAGCTTTCCTGCAGCTGTAACGTGTAACTTTCCTATTACTTGTGCCCTATGCGTTCTATAACTTAATTCAGATAACGTGTATCTTCGTTTGAAGATATCGTTAGAAGATATCTTTAAAAGTCTTCCGATGTATGATGGTTGGCCGCACATATTTCGCGTGTAATTTTGAACTGAAAGTATATAGGCTGGACCGCCCGGCAGCTCTATTGTTCAGCTCCTGAACTGCCCGAGACCCCGAAACATTTCGTCGGAGCAGAGTTAAATAAATCACATAAACTGATGATTAACGAGGCTCCTTGGAGCAGCTTCGATCCCTTGGTTAATAGAACTCCAAATTAATGACACCTCGAGCGCTGTTTGCTGCATTTGACTGAATTTCCAGCGTAGCCTTCTTATTATCAAAGCTGTGCGCATGTCAGTACGGCACGCATATGTGCTTATTGCGTCATTAATTATATTCTTTTTCTATAGGTTTCGATTTTACGCTATTTTCCTTCAAAAGGTTCCATTTTTATTTCGTAATTATTGATTAAATTGAGCAAAATATCGCTAAAATTTTTCATAATAAAGCCGTAATCATTTTTTTATTACACGCGTGGGACTCGAAAAAAAGTTTCGAAAGAAATCACTAAAACAAAATCCCGCACCTCGGCAGAAATCGTATATTGACGAGGACGAGGTCTGAACACCCTTTTAGTACCTCTCACGAAATTTGTACTTTTGGCGCCATTCTCTATGTTCCAGGCCTGCCAGGAAGCTGAAATTTTGGCTCGTAATAGAGCTCGATTTCCTATATACGAATCAGGAGTCGGATTCCCGAAATTCCCCATGGGGAAGACACCAATCCCCAAAGAGTGGGAATTTTTTAAAAAATTCGCTAAAAATCAACATAGGTTAGGTTAGGATAGGTTAGGTTAGGTTAGGTTGTAAAGGTTATGTATGAATAATTAAGGTTACATAGGTTAAGGTAGGTTAGGGTAAGCTGGGCAAGTTAAGGCAAAGATGGCCAAGGTGATAATGAGAGATATTAGGGACGGTTTTAAACTATTTAAAAAGGCTCAATTCTTTCTACGTTTTCGGAGTTTTGTTTGAGTTAAAATACGACAGTTGCAGAGTGAACTGATGATTACTCATAATGTGCCTGATGCTGCAATTGGATAGATTTAAATTATGCCTGGGTGTTGGAATATGCTTTTTGTGGGCGATATTTTGTTGGACTACCGAGGGTTATTATAGAGTTTAGTATTGGGAAAACGCGAGCCATTGTTTATGAGACATATTGGCGTGACTGATGAGTGATGAAGATTGGAGTGTTGCGATTGTTGTGATGGCTATTCTAGATTGATTATTTTGATAAGTGATAAGACATGGGAGTGTAAGAATATATTGTATTATGTGAATGATGGAGAGTGTATGGTGGGGTTGTTTGAAGTGAGTGAATTGGTGATGATGTGTTTGGAGAGAAAAGATTGCGCTAAATTGATTGATGAATTTGGTATATGTTGTTTATGATATTATTTCTTGTTGTTTTAGTTGTACGGTTTGTATATGTTTGTTGTATGTGTGTATTTTTTAGAGGGATGTCTGCGGTTGTGATGGTCCCGTGTATGCTGGTTGCAATAATTTAAGAATAACAACATTAAAGTGTTATATGTTATGGTACATATTTATATTTCAACCATTTGTGTATAACAAATATTAACTTGTTATGTCTATTTATTATGGTGCGTAATCATCAGTATGTGCGCGTTTGCATGTGCAATGTTCGGCATCGTTGATGCCTGAGCCGTGGATGCCGATCAAAGTAGATCGCTGCAGCGCAGGTCTCTAAAGCCGAGAATATCGCGTATGTTCCGTGAAGCTGAAGATTTGTTCCATGTTTTCCAGTCTGGTTCGCCGTGTATTAATGAGAGTAATCGGCTTTACCTGCGTGTTCGCCTTCAAAGGAGGGATCACTTGGCAAGCCACTAATGATTTATTCCTGCCATAATGGAAAACTTGGCCATCATCTTTCATCGAGGTCCGCACGTGAACAACAGACCAGCTACTGTTGATCTAAATGAAAAATCCTTAGAAAACCAAATGGCAGCATCAATATACAATCTACGATAAATTGATCTCACAAGCTCGTCATTTCCTTTTAAAATTTCTTCTGGGATATTATTAGCCCATGCACTGTCATCTTCTTTAGGAACCGAGGTCTAAAGAAAATTTCAAGGTTTCTTTTCCGTCAGAGAAAAGAACGGAGTTTAAATTGATTTTGGAATTCATGAAAAAATTATCATTGAAAATGTTTAAAATTAGTGTCAATTTTGCAATGAAATAATTCGTGCATTGTTTTGCTTATTTTACCCATTTCATGCTCAATGTTTGAATTTGCCAAACATTTTTGAAATAAAAGCTGCGTCACTTGAACCGAAATATCGAAGCCATTTGATTGATGCTTCATTGTACCTCAGAGTCCAAGAAGTCGAGCATAGAGAAATATACCAAGACTTGGCAACAAGGTCATTAGGAATTCCTTGCTCGGAGGCTCATAGATCTCCTGGTCTGTATCACGAGCCTCTCTTTATTGAATTTAGTTTCCCTCACCGAACTCGCTCTATGATGCTCGCTCATACACACAAGCTTGCACTCTCATTTTCCTTCATTCGTAAGCAGCGGTTGGATTAAATTACATCCATATTAGTTTCAGTTCCTGAAATGTTTATTATCATATTTCTTTTTTGAATTAGATCGTTGAAAATCTCATAAAATATAAGATTATGTACTGAAATATATGATTAACAGCAAAGGACAATTATTAATCGTTAATACATTGGTATTTTGTTCATAATAAATGCAACATGCAGCATCCTGCACCTGGAAGAATGTAATATAGGCGCTGGTTTCTGGTTTCTGGGTTCGCCTCACCTTGACTCCTCTTAATTCTAATTTACACTTGAGTTGGAAAGTTTTGCTGTGGTGTAAATAGGTTTATTGGTGAAGTTTGGGGCTCGAATACAGGCTTACACTCTTCGATGGCGCCTTCGACGACAAACGGTCCAAGTTGCTGAAATAAGTGAGGGCTGAACGGCCTCCAAACTGCCGCCACGTCTACGCTCCCGAGGTTGGTTCAAATCTCGAAGAAGTCGACGAATTCGACCGTATTTCCAACAGAATCTGTAATATTCAAGTGGCATCAATAATGCGTAATGAACTGCTCATAAACTTTGCAAAATTTGCAACAGGGATATAATAGGTATTTTTGGTATGAAATGAAGGGTTTGTGCAGTGGGCTGTCTGTTTTTCCTGCATTTATTTGTATTATTGTTGTACAATTTTTGGTCGGAACTTGTATTACGTTAAGTCTTCAGCGAGCGTCCTTCGTTAGCTATCGAGACTTGTATAGTTTAATAACAAGTGAATTACTTCGTTTGTTTGTTTTAAAGAAACATGATAGATGCAATTTTTTATAACTCATTATGTACATTTATTAATGACACTTATTAGATACACGAAAATCCTGCTAAAATAATGCCGTATCCACCGTACGCAATTCAACACAGTTGCATTGCCAAATGGAAAAAAATTCAAAGGACGGCTGGCTTTTTTCCAACGCACTCCTTCTTCTTGTTCCAAATTGTGAAGTTTCTTCATCTCTCTCTGTTTCTCGAGAGCAATCTGGCCGCCGGGAGCCAAAGCATCAGCTTCATTAGTCATTCCTAGCACTCTTTGCCTGTGGTCATTATTTCGCCTCCACCTCCTACGCCGCGCAGACTTCTTCTCATCTAGAGCTCCCCTCAGTTCCATCCACCCCATCCACCTCCGCGTCCTGCCATTGTTCCACCCACCCGCATATATACACTCGCAAATATAAATTAACGAATTTTGGAAGTGGAACAGCCCATTTTTATAATGTAATATACTTTCAAGATTGGGATACGTATTTCATAGTGATTAGTCAACTAGTCTTTTGTTAACTAATTGAGCAATACTGTTGAGTAATTATCGACAGGCTGTAAGTTGGACACCGTGGCTCAGCTTGCGCGCCCCTCGTAGTTCCACGACTTGCCATTGTTTGGAGTCGTGCGCTGCTGTCCAGTAACCGAGGGTCAGGTCTCTGAAATAACTCTGCCAATATTACATCTGCTTCATCAATAGTTCCTGTCCATATTGTGTGCGACTCGATATTTCCATGCCAGGTAATGTTACCTACATACCTACCTTCATTGTGATAATGTATTTTCCTTTAAAAGTCTAATTGATTACTAAATCCGTTACTTTTATACGTTATGAATTCGGAACGTTAAAAATTTATTATGGTTCCACTTTTTTACCAGAAATGTACCTTTGTTACGATCTATTATTCCCTTCAAAAATGTATATTCAGCAGAATAATCGTAATCATTCGTTTCTTTGTTTAGAAGCAGTTTTGTAAGTTCATAACAGGTTTTATTGATCTATTTACTTCCATAAATCAAAAAAAAAAAAAAAACAGAGCAGGCTTGCCTTCACAGCCAGAATAATTCTAAATGACCACAATGTAATATTTATCAATTATTTTAACCAATTTCAATGTCAAGCGTTTGGAGTATTCAGCCAATGACGTTCAGAATTAATTATGTTTGTAAAATAAAAGCAATTCATTGGTGACTATTACTTGAATGACTTCAGTTAGGCCAGTGAGATGCCTGCTGACTCACTGAGTTTATGGGTCTATTGATTTTCTGGCGCTATTCCTTCTTCCAGACCATAAACTGTTCATCTGCCAGCGCTTCCCTTACTTCTACACTTGACCATCCCTGTAGCATGGCGTGCTGGCGCTCACATGCTAAGCTCGTTAATTAGTTCTGCAAGTCAAGCAATATTCAAACATTTTTACTTTATAACAATCAAAATGGCAATAAATGAATGGAATCATTGTTACTTGCTTAGGTGTACAAACTATACATAAATTCTTGATTAATTGTAATACATTCGCGAAGTTCTTCACCACTCGTGGTAATTTCCCCTTGATTTCTCCGACTGCATGGAAGTTTAATCATTCCTAATTATTTTTGTGATTACTAAACCTCGATCCGCACCCTCTGCATAACGGTCAATATCATTCATGTCGATGCGAATTATTAATTATTAATCAGAAATGTTCCGTAATATCAATTACTATGACAAATTACTTAAATGCTGAACTAAACATTCATAAACTCGTAATCCGATTTTAAGTTTCGTATCGGCGAATTCATGACTGCCTCCCTTGTGTCGTACATCGTTCATGGTCTGAAAGACGTATACTTACTGATTTGAGTGGGCGACGTGCTCGCTGATTTGAGTGGGCGACGTACTTGCTGATTTGAGTGGGCGACGTACTTGCTGATTTGAGTGGGCGACGTATATATACTTGCTGATTTGAGTGGGCGACGTACTTACTGATATGAGTGGGCGACGTGCACGCTGGTTTGAGTGGACGACGTACTTTGTTTTGAGTGGGCGACGTGCTCGCTGGTTTGAGTGGGCGACGCACTCGCTGAGTTGAGTGGGCGACGTACCCGCTGATTTGAGTTTGCGACGTACTCGCCGATTTGAGTGGGCGATGTACTTGCTGATATGAGTGGGCGATGTACTTGCTGATATGAGTGGGCGATGTACTTACTGATATGAGTGGGCGACGTATACGCTGGTTTGAGTGGGCGACGTACTTACTGATTTGAGTGGACGACGTACTCGCCGATTTGAGTGGGCGACGTACTTACTGATTTGAGTGGGCGATGTTACTTTCTGATTTGAGTGGGCGACGTACTTTCTGATTTGAGTGGGCGATGTTACTTTCTGATTTGAGTGGGCGACTGTTCACCGACGCTGCGAGCGAGACATGCGTGAGCAGAGTGTTTAGTGAGTCCGACTGCCTGGTGCTTGATAAGAGGGCGGCCGAATGCCTCAAGTCCAGCGTCTCTAGCTTCCCTCGTTCGTCCAGCCGCTTTCATGGCGTAGGCCTGTATAACTTTGGCGCAGTAATTAGAATTTCTAGGAGAGTAGGCCTGACCAAATATCGTGTCTGTCCCATACAGAATAAATTAACTCCTCTATCCCTCACACAGCGCCTGTGACATCAGTTTGAGCGGTGCGTTTCTCTGCCGTTAGAGCCATACTTCCCCTTAGGAGGATGCCTCGCAATGTTCAACTTTAACGCTCTTATGGTAACGTGTTTCAGAGCTGAAAGTGCAATGCAGCGCATCAAAGGAGGCTTGCGCAGTTCTGCCGTGGCCAGTTCACACATTAAGAGTTTTGGACTTTTCCCCATTTCCGTTTGTTTTCTATTTGTGCAATATTCGTCTGTGGAGGATGCTTTAAGGTCGCCGACGCCATTGAATGGCCTAGAGATTTGAGCTTTACGGCATGGATGGAGTTTCTGGAGGCAGCCAACTTCTGAGATTGAGGAAATGGAAAGTATGAAAAGAGACAAGTGGGAATGAAGGTAAATAAGGAACGGCTTTGGAATTATTCTAGTTTCGCGAGTTTTGAGGAATTTTGCGAGTGACTCGCGGGATATGTGGTCTCATTGAAGTCTAAGTCATGATCTTGTGGAGTGTCTTTGCAAACAAAATGGGAAATTACTTCACAGTCCTCTTGAGGGACCGAAATAAATAGCATAAGTAAATGAAATTCAGTATACACGATGATTACAATAACTAATTCGAGGAAGTTTCGTATCTTAAATGAAATAAGCTGCTACGATTTCCGTAATCGGATGGTTCATGAGTCATATGAGTCTATTAAAACTAAAAGCATTACTTATTTTAAAAGAGTAAGTCATGTACGTGTAAAGCTTATATAGAAAACAATAAGACGATCTTAAGCCCTGCATCAAACATCATGCATGAGATTCTCTGCGCAGTTGTACCACATTCTGAAGTCGTGGGTTTTATTTTACTGTTTACTGTCAACACTTTACGTCCTAATAATGTAGCCGGTTACCATTTTCAACAAGGATTATAGCGGTAGCATCAGCACAATGGCACTCGTTTATCTAGATAATTAAATAACATTCATAAACCTTCTTTCTTGACTCGAGTCCAGTGAAGCATCCAGCGCACATGGCCTCAATTTGCCACTTGCGTAACTGCATAACCTTATTAAAGCCTCATTATTACTCCCCACCAGATCATCGGTTATTTAACACGTGGCCACTCACATCACGACTATAGTTTTAACAAGGGTAAAGCTACGTCAATGCTGACTCCGAAAATATGAAAATGTCAGCGTAAATTTCAATACTATAATGTCGTTTTGTGTACCTATAGTTGTGAACTATAGGTACACAAAACATTTGTGTGGTGAAATGGAACACCACCCACAATGTGACATATGTGCTGCAGTGCTCAACGATGCCAATATATATAGTATTTGGTACTTACCATCACTTTAATAAAACTGGTTCACTGGATACTTGCTAGGGAGATCATTATTTTGCTACAACAAGGACGGCATGTGGCCGACACTTTAATTTATTCTTGGAAACACTAGACAGAAATTTTAGGAATGGCCTACATGTAATTGTTACTCAGCCACATAGCGTTGACTTTGATGATTCCAAGTCGTTGTAATATCTTTGCTCATAAACCAAATGAACATCCGACACGTGAAATTGTAACCAGGGGCATTTAATTTAATAGTCATTAAGTTTTAGCTACTGCACGAGCGATCTTCGAAAACACTCGTAATCTAGAACTTTTTGTGTACTCAAAGCCTATAGTGCCTATTCTATAACCGATGTTGACTATATCGTATAATACCCAATATTAACCCAGTACGCTATTTGTTTCAAAACTTTCTCATATCATTTTGATAATTTTCAACATGCTGTTTGAGGAACAGTTAAGCTGAATAAAATAACATTAAAGTATGCTGATTGAGGGATTGCATTACCAAATATTAACACCACATATTCATAGTTCGTATGGTACCTGCATCCTATAGGTCATTCTTTTCGTCTTTTCAAACAAGTTGAACATGCCAACTTAACAGTGACACCAAATGACGAAGTCACAGTCTTTTCTTGGGAGATTTCGGAAAATTCCAAGTCATATTTCTACGTCTTTCAAAGTGTCCTTCATATCCGGAATATTTCCGCTTCGCACTCTTGAAGTCAGTTCCTCGGAAAGAGAAAAAGACTTCAGGATTGTGTACGGCAGCGACCTGCAAAATTGAACAAAATTGAACCACCAGACGCACGTCACATTACAATAGTTACTCATCCTTTCGACAATTGATGTGGAAATGCTTCAGAGAACTCCCATTAATGATGAGAAGATCACTTCATGAAGCCTGATTTAAGTGCGTTTACAGTTAATTAGTATGATTACTATCTGGATATGCAGTTTTATTGCAAAGACATCGAGCGCGATCATATGTACGATGGATAAGTTGTGTAAAAAATGATGACGAATTTTTCTGGTAGAAAGTGTTGGATTGCGCCAAGTGCCAATCGTAATGAAACTTAATTTACGATTACGAAACGTTACGAAACTTTCATGTGTTTCATTTAATCTTTTTTTTTTCGGTTGCACAAAAAGTTTCAAGAATTGTCAAACATGTAGAAATTCATTCCTATGTTAACTTCCACCAAACATATACAACGTTGAATAATTTTAAATTTACATTTAATTATTTTACATTCAAATTAACATGATTGAAGTGCAGGCATTTCTTTCTTTCTTGTATATAGTTATCTTACCCCTAAGTTCAAAATATTATATATATGCTCGCCGAGCAGTGAAATATATCTATTTATTACTTAGTTTATTACTTAGTTTATATATCGCGGCGTGTGAGTTCACAAACAACGTACGTGTGCTCGCCGAATTAGGAAATAAATATACTTATTAATTAGTTCATATCCAGCGAGCGCTATAGTTTATCCAGCTACCGCTTGGATAAAAACAAGCTTATTTTCGAAGTTCTTTACTAAAATTCGTTCATTTATTGTACTGCTAATTGTAATACTCCGTAGTCAATTGAAGTTATTACGAGTTCGCTCTATAAAATCGAAATTATATTTCAGGCTTCCTGATTCTCCGAAGAAACTGGAAATTATTTGCGATTATAATTGCAATAATAAAGTTTTTTTAGTTGAAAGTATCATATGAGTTAAGCACTGCAGCGCGAACATTTCCAAATATTTCCCTTCTTGCTGCCAGCATTGCAACCGCGCACTGAGGAATGAGGTATGAGCTTCAGCCTGGATTTCAATCTCTCTCACTGCGAGCTCCCTTTTGAAGCATGATGGACTTCTCACCTCGATGCTTTCCTTATAAAGCCACTTACTCTTTTCGATTTGAGTTCCAGCGAAATAGATGTTTCTGGAGAACTTTTGAACCGCAGAAAGTCCTGGACATAAATTTCAATGGCGCTGCTGACGAGATTTTTAATTTTTAATTTTTATATTTTATGTAGAAGCATACGTAAACACGCAGCTCATTCGAAACTAAAAAAATGCCCTTATTTCTCAGACCTCTCGTAGAACTTAACATCATTCTAAAGCTCACCATTTTATTATCTACATTACATTATTTTATTTAAATTTATCTATAGCGTTTGATTTTGGAAATGCATTCTAATTTAATCAAAGCAATCTGTTCAAGACGGAGCAGTTTTTTTCATGCATTTGCCAGACTCTTCGCTATAAATCACTGCATGTAAATTCGGTCGCTATAAATCACTGCATGTAAATTCGGTCGCTATAAATCACTGCATGTAAATTCGTTCGCTATAAATCACTGCATGTAAATTCGGTCGCTATAAATCGCTGCATGTAAATTCGGTCGCTATAAATCCTGTCTCTTATACACATCTAGATGTGTATAAGAGACAGCTCGAGTCCAGTGAAGCATNAAATCGTTGAAAGTTCGCGCGTTCAAACTCGAAGCGTCAACAATGTCATCGCTGACCCACATGTCGGTGACTCAATGCGAGAAGAAATGTTGTCGCATTGTTGTGCAATCCCATGACGTATATAATCTATGTTTAATAATAATCTTAAGCTTCTTTTTACTTTACTTTCAAAAACTATTACTAAAATAATATATAAATACAAAATATTATTTTTCTTTTCATCACAGAAAATAGTCACTATACTTGTCGCTGAGAATCGACATGCGCGGAGCCATCGAGATGCGAGCCTCGAGTCATGGGAGGAGTACCTAGCGCCAGCGCAGGCAAATGAGGCGGTAGCGGCAGAGCGCCCGTGCAATATGGCAACGTCTGCCGGCGTCCTGTTGCTGATGCTGCAGCATGCTTTTTCCTTTTGTTGCGGCGAGATAATGTGTTTTTTTGACTTAATTTTAGCTAAATTGCACGGTGGAATTTTCTCGAATGAGTTTTCGGAGAGATATTTATCTGCATCAATAATGATTGAGTTCAATGATCTATCATTTAATTTTACTTCGTAACATATACTGTATGATGACCCTGTGCTCCTCCAACATTAGTTGATGTATACCGGATCTTATTTATTTCTTGTATATCCTCATCGCTGTCACTATGAAATTCATCATCACAGAGGATCTAAAAATTCGTTAACACTTCAATTAGCGCAAGTGAGATAAAATATCTGAATTTGCCACCTGCGAGTGACCGATGAAAGGAAATGTTAATTTCTGACAAAATATTGTCGCAAAATCGCTAATGTTAGTTTTGATGTTCAACATTTCTCGTCATCTAAATTTATTTTCATATTATTTTCTCGGTTTTATTACAAATTTTACAAGTTAATTGATGAAGTGCTATTTCCGCGCGCATTTTTTTTTAATTGATGATCACAGTTGAATTATTGTGAAGATTGTAATAAATTAAATAAAATTCATATGAATCTTTCTCTTAAATAGGATCATTAATAAATATCGCGATAGGAGCCGATTTACGAACTTTTTATTACAACATTCGTGAAGCGATATCCATTTTTGCACCAATTAGCTCATCTTAGATTTTGACCAAATACTTGCCAACTAAAACTATTCGCGCTCATGAATTACATTTGCTAAAGTCGATCGCACTCACCATGCATGCAACTGCCAGAAACAAATCTACGCAGTTTGCAACCTTAATGAAGCCCAGACAAATTTTTGTTGTATTTATGCTCAGTGAATGCGTTCACTACTACACTGGAGGCTGCACCATATCTTATACCGGTTGGCGAGTATCACAATCACATGAATGGTATTTCTCTTACTTTATAGTGTATGTTTCGGCTCGTCGATTTGAGTGCATTTAATAACATTCATGTCGTAATCAGGTTGTTCATGCAACAAACACCGGCCAAAGGAAGTCGAAATCGAATTGTGCTTTTCGATAGTAAAAATCCTAACCAATTATGTGTATAAGATTATCTGCACTGAAATTAAGCCTTTCTAAAAGGATTATCATCGACCAACCCCGAGCCAATAGGGAATTTGCAATCGCCATTATAAATTTCAAGAGCTTTTAATTCTTCATTTATGCAGCGCGTATTCAGATCGAGGATTGGTCACTGCGTCTCCCGCTGGGCGGTCTGTGTATGCAAATTGTGAGCTGACACGACGCTAAAAAAGTGCCACGGGCGGGGCGTCTATATTTGCATGCGCGACCTTTTTGCATAAAGGGTGCGCCGGCGTCGGCTGCGCGAGACCAGGACTATCGGCTGCCGTGGTCGCGCCTTGGATGTCTTATTTCTCTCGTATACGCGCCATAGGCATTAATGAAGCATGTCAATGCTATATGGTAAGGACAACTGGTGAGAGATTCTCAGAAAAATTGTTAGATTTATGGAGATTTTAGTTTCAATGATGTTTACCAAGAAGATTTATTTCGGGGGAAGCGTATATGTGTTCGTACTTACAATCGGATAAGAGATTTTTTAAACTACAATGCGCGGTACAGTATTTCAACTACCAGCTGAAGTTTGTACGTTAATGATTAATGTATTCATGCATGAGCATTATATAAAATTCCTATCTTAACATCGAACAATGGTTTGAAATTTGACTTTGATATTTTTATAGCTGAAGTAAATTTAAATGTGATAGATATTTCACCAGTGATGCACTAAATTACTAATCCAGGAATATTCATGCAGCAGTGAAACATATTAGATCTCTTATTACTTAACATTTTTATATCATCTATATCTTTGAAATAACGAACACTGCATTTCTTAACTATATTTCATTGTTCCTGAGAGGAATACATCTTCTTGCGTTGCATGTTGAGGCAGTATATTGCAACGAAGAAGCTCGTTATATACCCCGCGCCGCAGAGCAGAAGGCAAGAAGCTCTCGTATTACTCTCGAGGAGCCAACCAATGAATACGAGACGACGCTGGCACTTTATGCCTCGGTGCTCTGCATCTCGAGGGATTGGCACTGCTCAACATCACGCCTTCTTCTCGATCTTTCTGAAGCTTTTTCGTCCTTTGGAACGATTCGACCTGAAGCTTTTCGTCCTATTGGAACGAGTCGACAAGGTCTGTTTCCTAGAGCACTGCGCTCTTTGTCCGACCTCAATTGGTTAAATTGGAACGTTGCTTACGCTCGAGAATTCTTACAAAGAGAATGGTTTTGCATTTTATCTAGCACCTAAGAGCACCTCTCCAGAAAATAGAGTTGGTTGTTGCAAAGGCCCAAATTTATACACGTTTGTGCGTTACCGTGATGTGCATGGGTTTAAAGCCGATGGTCAGCTTCATTTTATAGTCTGGTCGGAGAATATTCTTTGTTTATTTAGATTACTAAAAACGCTTGGGATTATTCTTTACAAATACCGCGTAACTTATTCTCGTACATAATTATTTATTATATTTATGATTTTCGTATTCAATCTTACGATGCATTGTGTTCATTTGCACATTTGTAATATGGCGTGTTCGCTTTCATTTTTAATAAAAATGTTCTTTCTTTTGCATTATGAATGTTCTGAAATTATCGTCTTCTTGACAAATTATTAGTTACTTGGCAATAAATAGACTTTAACGATCACCAGACTGAATAGATACAAATGCACTTACACGAGGTACGATTGTATATGACAGTAAAATTATGCAAACCGAGCTGGGTTAATGTAATCGCCGTACGACCATTAGTGCATTATCATACAGAAACAACCGATTGATTCGTGCCATATGATTGGTCGTGATTATATTCAACGAAATACAATAGATTTTATTATTAAAAAATATTTTATTCGAAATTAGATTTACATCAATATGACAATATATCAAAAATATTAGTGATTTAGCTTGACTGGCGAGATCCTGGATTAAGAAAATAAGGCATTTAATTACGAACAAAGTAAATGTAGTACGCGGAATGATCAGGGGCCATACTTTCAAAACTCGCTATAAGTGAACGTAAGTACTTACGCTCTATTTTATTGTCTATGATTGGTGGATTTTGCTTGCGTGGCCGTCATTAATTGGCTGATGGACTTATGATCTCTTAACTTTTTTTGAAAGTATGGGCCCCGAAGCCTCTACTTTAACAGGTTCGAATGATCTCCCATGGATTGTAACACTTATGTGTGCACTTTGTTCAAATCTTTGCATGCAATAAATAAAATTTCTGTATTTTTCTTCACTCGAATAACGTAACCGGTCACTGTACTCTGTTACATTGAATTTAATTCTAGTTTCATGGCAAATTTAAAATTTTCTACACTTTGAATTTAGTAAAAATACATGCCTAAATCTTGACACTGAAGCTGTTCAAAATATATTGGCAGTATTATGGAAAGCTGCAGTTGTATACTGGGCGAGTGTATAGGTATACATACATACTCGCTGTTAGTCTAATTTGCATTCTATTTCACGGTTTACGTCTGCAGATCTGCGTGACGATTTTCCTTTCAGAATCGAACGTAAGTTAGAGAAGCTCCAGGTGGTGAATAGAAGACTACATGCGACACTATTTCCATTAATGCAGAGAGTATTAGAATTTAACTATGGGATATATTGTATTTATTTTGTGATTATAAGAATATGTTGAGAAGAAATGTTACTAAATATATGTTAAGGTTTCGTATCTCATGTAAATTTTAGTGATCATGATGTAGTGAGTGAACTAGTCTCATCTAATTTTGAGCTATTTTGAACGACAAAATTTTGCAATTATATGAGAATTGATAAAATTCTTACTTAAAGCGTAGGCTATTCACTTTCCGAACGTTGTGTTTTATGTTTGTAATTGAAGTAGATGAAAAATATATTTTTTTAAACTTTATTATTATTTTTTTGTTTAATACTATTAAATTCTGTACATCAGAATCGTTATGATGATTTTTTACAAAAGCGCAACGTATGTGATCTTCAAGTGTCATAAATATTTGCGACAAAATGAAATATTTTTGTCACTGTTAAGACTGTATTTCTGTGGCTTCCAGACTTTCGTTAAGTAGAGAAGTATCGTCATTAACTGACCTGCTATTACTCACAGTTACTTGACTCGCTTAGTATGGGCTGTAGCACGGCGATAATTCATGTATTCAGATGAATGAGCTGAGTGTGAACCTCACACAAGACCGCAGTGGGAGTTCCCGCTCACTCATGAATCTCTGCTTAATAAAAACAAGAAGTGAATGAGACAAGCTCATGAATATTCGACCGTTGTGCTTCATTATTCACACACGAGTAATTGTAGATAACACGCCAATGGCTATGAGTAATCAGGAGCGCTGGAGGAGGTCTCAGGTGCGATCGAATAGAATGAACTGTATACGTGCACTTCTGGTAAGCTCAATCGATAGAGGTGCGGTGACTGCACTAACTATCGCTTTCAATGTTCAATTTATCTCTTTAAGGCTAGGCATTTTATTCAACATCGGCTGCGTGTCGTAATGTCGTAATTATAGGACTAAATTTTATTTTGTTGATGCGGGCCTGTAGCTTTGGCCTCTTTTAATTGACGTTAGTCATTAGTGGCTGGCAAATTACTTTATTACATGAAATACATGAATTACATTGATGTAGCTTGACTATTCTTTCTTCAGATTGGTATGAAGTCATTGGCTTAATTTCCATGGGGTTGTAAAGTTATAGGCTTAGTCTAAGTCGTAGCAAGCAGTTCCGTGTCCGGTCCATCGCTGGTTACATGGAAGAAACTCAGTTCCTGTATTTTGATCTTGGTTCAATTGTTCAGCGCATGCTCCGGAAATATAATGATTCGGTAAAATTAATTGGAATTTATTATGGCTGAGGGTAATTAAGAATTAATAATAAATAATAGGTCCTACTATATAATGGTCTGTGAATTAGTAAAGGATCAGAATTTAAACAGGCCAAACAATGAGTTTTTCAAATCCCCTTAAATGGATATATAAATGGATACAAGCAAAACTTACTCACAAATAACTATATTCAACTCACGTACAAAAGATAATTTTAATTCACTAATGAATTAGTATTTGAAATTCTCCACAAATGAGTATAGATGAACTCAAGCACAAATGAGAAGTTGACCTCACCCACATATTAATTTTTAAACTCTTTCACAAATTTGCAGTCAATCTTAACCACACTAGTTACAAGGTACAAGTTTCTTAAACCAAATCATTATTATCATTTTACCAGCATGCAGCCATGCATCATATGCACATAATCATCGAAAATAATTCATAGAATCGACCATAACATTTTTTGAATTTATAATTTTAGTTAATACTTAATAATAATTCGCCAATTTTTTTCCCGGTGTTACACTTTTATTCTCAGTTAATTCAAATAACAGTCTATAATTCCTATTCAAATACAAGTCTTATTATTGATGGTATCAAATTACGTTGCCTGAATTGTAATTGTCGAACTTTAATAAGTTTCGCTGACAAAAAAGTCTGCCTTAATTTCTGCATATATAATATGACTGTTTCGAATGGTCTCGAGGAAAATGATCATAAGTACGCCATCGGAAAGAAGCCAAGTTACCGTGCAATTTGCTCCGACATTGAACGAAAGACCACCGATCAATTTATGCTGATTGTGGTCGGTAGGCGATTGTGAAGTATTGCTTGTGGGTCATGATACAGTGCATGCATCGCACTATATATACTCACCATGACGTCATACACTATACGCATCGATTTATACGCTATACGATCCTCTTACACGCTTTGCGTTTTGATTTACGATGTGCGACCGAACTGGCTTTAGCGGACCGCTTTTGCATTCCTAAGCAGTCTTAGCATGGAAATTAGAACTGAGATTTGCTGCCTTTTATATAGTGAAGAAATTGAGCCTCGACATCACTAGGAGCACAGCTCCGAAATATGAGCGTAATACCACTCACTTGGTGTTCTTCATTCACAATAGACTTTTGGTATCTTGATATTTAACCAATCGTTCAAAGTTATCGAATTCAAAAGTGTTAGTTTCGAGCTGATGGTGATTATTGTTGTCAATATGTAATTCATCAGCTTCAATGTACCACTTGATGATTAATTAATTGATAAGCCTATGCAAAATAATGAACTTCAGCGCCTAGGTAAATTGCGCAATTTTCTGTTTGGTAGATTTTGATTGGATTTTCAATTATGCTCGAATAATGCCATCGTAGCTTTTTATTGACTAATTTGAATTTGTCATAGGTATAAATGATCTCTTATTTTTTCTCCGTTTGGTATTTTGGTCTAACGCTGTGATAACAGAAGAATACGTACCTCTGAATAAAATATGAGTGATTGTTGAATGTGATGAGCTGAGGGTGGTGGTGAAGTTGATGAAAGGAGGGTGGTGGTGAAAATGGTGAGTGGTGGTGAAATTAGTGTGGGGAGGGTGCTCGTGTAGGTTGTGAAAGGATAGTGGTAGTGAATTTGGTGAAGGGAAGGTCGTGGTGAAGGTGGTGAGGGGAGGGTCGTGGTGAAGATGGTGAAAGAAGGAGGTGGTAAGGGGAGGTAGTGGTGAAGAGGGGGGTTGGAAGGTCCAGCGGTCAAAGACTTCGCAAGACTTCAACTAAAACGAATGAGAAGATAAAAGAGTTCCTCAGATTGGTCTTTCCCCTTCATTACCTCCCCTCATTGGGGAGCGTGGGGGTGTGGGTAGTGAAGGTGGGGGCGAGGGAGACGGGGGATGTGCAGGACGCATCACTTTTGCTGGCAACACAACATCGTTGTGATGTGTGAGTGATGCGGGCAACATCGGCCCTATGTGGATGAAGTTGGAGGCTATGCATTTTTTAAATTTTTCAGAATACATATGATTCGACGGGGGCTGTGTTTTGATGGGTTCAGGGGATGGGTGACTGTACTTGTGCATGAAGTTAGATGCGATGTATTTTTTAATTTTTCTGAATAAATGTGATCATGATTCGACGAGGGCTGTGTTTTGATGGGGATAAGGGACTGTACTTAGTTGGGTGCTGGGGGAATGGACTGTACTCATATTAATGAATGTGTATGAGGATTGTGTTGGTGGGTGAAAAGGAGGAGGTTCTTTCGTGTTGATGCAAGGGGAAATTCAATACTATTTCCCAACTTAAATATCTGAACTCAGAAGAAACAGTTTCTAAATAAGTAGAATGTCATATTGCGACCGCTTTTTAGTGATAAAATTCAAATATTACTCGACTCAGTCATTCAACACTTTATCAATGGAATTTAAAACATAGTTGACATTCAACTCCGGTGGAAAAGGCTATTTATGAGCTTGTCGTTTCAATAAGTAATATCCTCCTGCAGCTGTAGTTGTGATGAGACCTGCTGGCTCGTCGAAAAATTTCCTCCGAATAAAATAATCAGAATGTTCGCTGAAGGCTTACAAAGTTACTTAATTTTCCTATGGAACTTTTATATAGTTTATGTAGCATGTTTCAATAATTTAAAAAATGATTCGTATGGTTTCAAATACTTACAACTCCCAAAAAGATTAAAGTCCATACATCGTTCAATTTTAGATATGGAAGAACATTAAGAGGATCAGGGTAACATTTATTTTGAAAAATGAATACGTTTTTATCGGTAGAGTGAAAATTCTCGTCAAATCGTTTCCAAAAATCCACTATTTAACCATTATATATATTTTTTATTATATGTCTGTTACAGTTCAATATACTTTACTTTTGGAAATGAAATGCATCGCGGGCGATTAGAGTATATTTGTGGAATAATTAAACTTTCCATAGCTGAAATAATGTCAAAATTATTCACTTCACTATTTGCCAATTACGTATGCAATTTTTATTCCGGAAGATGATCACGATTTTTGCTGCTGATGTCTACTATATAAATAAGAATATAGTCTATCCTTCAAAGTATAAAATAGCGCAGCAGTGTCCGGTCGTTGCGAGGCGATTACAGTCGTCCACCCTTCCTCTCTTTTTGTGAGGCTTGGCCACTCTTTTGTCACCTCTTTAGGAGTGATTAGCTCTTTAACGCCTCTTTAGACACACGGACCTCGGCGTGGACGTGCGTAGCCAGAGAACTGCAGGCCCACACAAAAATTAAACGGCCCGTGGTTACGTTCAGGAAGAACTTTTGTTCTCAAGCAAATCCTGATGACATCGAATTTCTTGTCAAGCCAAGATATTCTTGCAAGAAATAAAATTTCGTAGTTAAAAATATGCAATTAATTTTAATTGAAATATTTTTGGTGTCGATGTAAAAGTGTTATTTTCTCATCTACCGTTGATGAACTCGTAAATTGATTGGATGCAGTCAAATTCAAAAGAAATTGAAGCATTTTTTAATATTTCTTAGCCGTAAAGATCGTTTCATGGGTACTTGCTAAAATAGTGCTGGAATGAAACTCCAATTAAATCATAAAAAAAATCTGGAGCTGATATATGTATATCAATGATAAATATATACGGCAATCGTTTTGTGAATAATTGACCAAAAAAGTTGGAAATTTTCTGTGTAGTAATTGCTTTAAAATATTCAAGTGGAAGCTTATTCTCCAAGAGCAACATTTCTATTGGGCTCTATACTTACCAAATCAACTTTTTTCAAACGCCAACTCTAGCAGCCAGCGCCCCTTGTAACCTACTCGATTATGTCCGGAATAAACGCACATGTGCCGACGTTCTCATTTGTCGATATTTTATCCCATTTATGAAGGTTCTTGTAACACATTGCCTCCTGCCTCGTGATTCACGCATTTACCAGAAATTTTCTATAATGTTCTGTACTTTCGCCAGCTCCGATAACGGACTTTTTAGGACATTTTGGGCCACCCTTCCATACGCGAGACTCGTTTAAGGTCACACCCCTTTCATGGAACGCATTACATGATTTTTTGTGTCATTTCTATAGCGGACATTCACAGAGTTTCCCTATCCATGGAAGCTGGCGATCGACTCTTACAGTCAATCGCCTGTCAATTATATAAGGCACCCCTTTACGGCCTGAATATCCAACGTTACGGCAAATCGCGCCGATATGAACGCTAAAAAATTTACGTCTGCAGTCTGCAGCTGCGTGCATTGCCATACGAACACTTAAGTGCGGAACTAAACACTGAAAAATAACTTTTATTATTATTATTATTAGTGCAAGTACTTGTAAAATTGTTATTCACATTTTTAGTTGAAAAATGTATAGAATACGATGCGGTTCAATTCGGTTATTATCAAATTGAAATAAGAGTATCCGATTCATTCATACTAGTTCAGTTAGAGTCTAATCCCTTCTATCGTATATCAGAAAGTTTTTATGCTTTTATTTTATGTATATCGAAGAGCCTTTTTGATTCTAAACGTTTCTTATCGCTATGAAAGCTGCACTAAAAATTAATTTTTTATGGAGTTAATTTAACGTTTTTCAGAGGTCACCTGATCTTTAAAGTGTTTCAACAAAGGTTTGTAATATATTCACATATGACTGTGTTTAATTGATAAGGTGATGGCGCTGCTCTGAAATTTGCTGAATCATTGTCATGTATGCCCTCACAGCGTTTTGAAGAACCACTTATAGCAAAATGAATTTATCCTCATTAAACAAACAGCTTAAAGCAAAATAAATTTATACACTTTCAATAAACAGCTTACAGCAAAATTTCGGCATGGAAGTGTATCACATTTTTATGGAGAGTACCGCTGACTTAATGTTATCGCCGTGACCGACCCCGCGATTGTCCGGTGGACATTTAGCCTCCGTCTCCCCTTGCAAGACTAATGGCGTCAGTTGGCTTTTTATCATGCAGCAAATTCGGTGTTGTACCAACCCTTTGGATGATAGCAGATACCGCTTAGCTCCTCGTCAACTGCCGTCGAGAGAAGGGTTCTGAGGGTCCGAGGGAAGAGTACTGATGCTCCTGATGGAAGGGTCCTGCGATTCCTGAGGGAAGAATTATGAGTCGTGACTTCAGAAATTACTGAAAAAAGATGAATTCCAGCAAAATTTATTATATTTGTTCAAAAATGTGCAAAATGAAATTATATTCAATAAAATTACAAAATGAAATAGACTAATCTAGCAATAGTATATAGTAGTAAAATATAATATAGTAATGTAGCATTTTATATAGTAATAATAATATATAATTTTTTCCTTCGGCCTACCCGGATGGCATTTCTTGCCATACTATTCTGTTTAACTTCGAACAGCAAAGCGAAATTTCGTCTTGGCTCTTTGCAGCTTTAATTGTTCGCTTTTTATTACGATTGTTGATACAGTTTAATGGAGTCCATGCATCTATCAAATCGCTCAGTTTCCACTTCCAGCTTCATTTTTATGTTCCTGAAAAAATACCGAGAAGAACTTGAGATGCTGCTATGTTTCAAATTTGTTTAAATTTCTGGTAATTAATAACTTTTTTCGGCAGGAATGGTTTTGACTCTGATTTTTTTTTTTAAGTTTACCTACATTGTTATCCTCAAGGTTCGGGTACTCAAGTCGGCTAGAAAATTAAGTCGAAGAAATTATCATAATTGGAATTATCATCATTTCTGTATTTTAGGCTATACTATCCAATTAAAAAAAAATATTAAATTAAATCGGCTGAAAGTTGTTTCATATCTTTCAAATCGTTACGCTGTTGATTTTTCATCTGATTAAAAGTTTATCAGTGACCAGTTTAAGTTCAAGATCTACTGAAATGCTGCATTATTAAGTATTGTACAATAATATATTAA
The DNA here is from genome assembly GCF_000764305.2 of Hyalella azteca. Lineage (NCBI taxonomy): Eukaryota > Metazoa > Arthropoda > Malacostraca > Amphipoda > Hyalellidae > Hyalella > Hyalella azteca. The sequence continues at coordinate 144,377 of NW_025940483.1, forward strand.
AATACATAAAAAGAAGCCCTGACTAACTAATATTTATTCTCTGACTGTGGTATTATTGCTTTTGCTTAATTTCTGCACACTTTCACCGTAATAATGAAACTCTTCCGCCGGATTGTATATGCTTTACATGGTCTGCGGATTCCATATCCGAACGCAAAAAAATATTTTACCATGCGACATGAATTCTGACAGAACCTATAATAGGCTGTTCTCTTCCACTGACATACAATAGTTTATGTGTTTGCATTGCTGTAAGAAATTATTGTCATTTTCTATTCGAACCCACATTTTTCAGAAGTTTATCAACGTTTCTCATTAAAATGTTGCTCTGAATATAACTTTTCCTGCTTAAACGTACTGAACATTATATGCAGTTAGCCAGCTCTCGAGTAGTAACTTATTTAAATCAGTTGTACTCAACATTAGTTGTTTGATATCAAACCATACTCAATATAATTAGTGTAAAAATAAATTATATTGAATTTTAGTTGTGTAATAATAAATGACCATTATTTCCAGTATGGAATATTATGTGACGCTCAATATTAGTTGTGGTATATGAAATGATGCTTATTTCTGTAGCAACTGCAATGAAGGTCATGTATATAGATTTGTTATACATCGATGAATTGTGTCAGATAACTCCAGTTATTTTCATTTTCTCCGTCATGTTAATTAACTCACAGTATAACCGTAAACTGTATATTTGCCTGTAAAAAAACAAATACTTTTATATTTTTTTGTATGTGGTCGTTACGTGACAGCACGTGCGCGTCTTCAATTTTCGAGTCTCGTTAATTTTCTTTAGAGAAAAGCGTTGCAATAAATCAATAAGTGCCAGGCGGGGGATGTCAAAAAATGCCTCCTCCACGTTTTCCGGATACGCAGTGAAGTGACCCAAGACGACCTCCGATACACAATTGCGCGGGTAGCCCACATATATATTATTTTTAATTCCATGTAGCAGTCAGCAAATTAGCACCACGATGTTTCACGGTCTTTGGTCGTCACTAACAGTTGCAGAAATTGTAAAAAAATCTTAATTTATTGAATTGTTATTTGTGTATGACGTCCTCGGAGCTATGAAGCATTTTTACTTTGATTTTACTTGCAATTCATTTTTTACTAACAATATTTTTTAGATGTCATGGAAGTTCTGCAACCACTGACAACAAGTCTGAAATCAATCCTTTCTCTGCCGGAAAATACCGGCAATTTATCGATGGCCGCAAATGGCTAACCTTCTTAAGCCGATGTAGCGTAAAATTTTCGAACAGCGCCAACCGTGCTCTCATCTCAGTGATGTAAATTGTGTGCGTAGCAAACTCTTTACAAGTTTTATTGATTATTTATTCTATTTATTTAGCATGTATGCATTCTGTATTTAGTTCATTATTTAGAATGCACATTTATAACTTTTTTATTCATGATCGTCACTTCTTTTGCCTAACCTATTTCCGTTTTCAAGAAATAGAGGTCAGTTCGCGCTCACAAATCATACCTTGAGAGCGATTTACATTGATTAATCATAAATTCTTGCACATTCTTGACATTGAATCATTATGCAGTAGTTTTTATGTTTGTTTAAATCCGCGTTTAAAAACATATACGACAGAAATTGTTCCTCTTTAAATATCCGCGATTCTAAACACTTTTCCTATTCCTCATGATTTATCAGTGTTCTGAAACTAATTTAATCTGTGAAGATAAACTTCAATTAAATTATTCCACCAATTGAGCTGCCGAGTGTTGTTACTCTGCTCACAGGAAACGTAAGCTATTGATGGTGTAGCACAGAGCCTTGAATTTTGGTTTCAGTTTCTCCGTTCCCCAGAAAAACTAACTTCAGATCAAGGAGGCCGATAGTTTCCCCTACTCAGCGCTCGTCATTACATAGAAGAGTCATAAACTAAGTAAAGGAAGCAATAAAAGTGGCACAAAACAAGTAAAGGCTGGCAAAATTCATGAGGTACACGTGCTGCTTCCTGGCCACACTCTACACGCTGGCCTATGACCCCCGGCACTTGGTAATGCGTGGCGTGTGGTGCATGCATCTCTGAATTTCGATTTGTTTGCCACGTGAAGAGAACTTTCGTCTCAGGGTGTTTGCGTGACCAGAAAATGAGAGTATAATGAGCTAATATGTGGAGGATCACTTGACTCCTATGTTATAATATGACCCAAGGCGAACTGTCCATTGGCGCCGTTGTCACCAAACGACAGAGTTGAATACATTTCTGCTCCCAATCGCAGTATATATAGCGCTCGGCTGTTGCTCTTATAGGCTGAGTCGCGTGGCGACTCTGACCGTACTTTTTTTCAGTTCACAAATCGAATAATACTGTCCGAACAAACTTTCTTTCTATTCACAAGTTGAAATATTCCTCCGAATAAACTCTTACCGTGCTTCATTTTACTGCTTCAATGTACATAATTGAGCTTTTTCGGAATGAAGAGATATTACGTCTCATGCTTTTATTGTTATAAAATTCCAAATGTCCCTCATCGATTGGTCAAAGTCTCAGAAATATCTTACCCTAAATGTACACTTGACAATGCTCGCGTATGCAATTGCTCGTATTCCAACAGTCAGCCCGTATTCACAGCCGCAATAAGCATCCGCTGCTCATTGTAACAGTCACCCCCTTTCTCCATGTCACCCGAGAGCGATTGCAAGATCATGGATGCAAGAGGCCGTGGCGGCCGCGATTGACAGGACTTTCATCATCGTCGTTAGCCTCGACGTAAGAGTTCGTGGCAGAATATCCTCTGATTTGCAACCATCAATTTGTTCATCAATGAGGCACCTCCGGTGATGGATGAGCCGTCCGCGTACGTTCCCTCTCGCCGCCTCCGCTCTATATAGAACAGTCAATGGGATAAATTGCCGCCCCGACTCATCGAATAAATCTTTTATCTATTCTTTATTTCACTTAGTTATCAAATCTTCTATTTATTTGTTTCACTTAGTTTGTTATATATAAGTGACTAATATTGCTCCGTAAAGATTATATAGGTATTTATAGGCGTAAGGTGGGGTCCAATTACATATCATCGTAGACGCATTTATAATTATTCACAGAAAATTTCTCAACATTGATTATTACTTGAAAAATTTGCACTAAAAATGTTTCAGGGTGCCGATATAAAATTAGCTCGTCACTTAATGCGGATTTTATATTATCAAATGTGACCAATTTAAACCAATGAGGTAATTTTGACTGTACATGAACACTCTCAATATAATGCACTAAATCTTCCTCAGCTACTAGCGAAATGAACTTAATGTAAAAAAAATTGATATCACCAATTAAAGTTAGTTGGTTCTCAGCAATTATACAAAACATTTCCATATATTACGTGTACCGTTGATATCATTTTCTATAGAAGCAAGATAGTTAAACTGTTGTATTCATTTCAGTTTTCAATCCACAACCATTGATTCTCATTGCTTGTTGTAATGTCTTAATTCACGTTATCTTTTTATACACAAATCAGACATAAAATGTCAATCTTTCTATCTCTTATAATCCGCTTCTAATTTCTCTAGCTTGATTCAACTTTCAACAGGTTCAAAGATAATCGTCAACCATAACTTTAAAACTAATTTTCCTAATAACCATCCACTAGTGCAAATTTCCTACTTAATTGAAAATTTTCTTAAAAGTGCTATACTTTTACTTGCCGCTGTCACCAGTTAATAACTATATGTCAGTGAGTATATCCTGCAGTCATTGCATGCATGGTCTATGTCGGTCCCTACATGTATGGTCTATGTCGGTCCCTGCATGCATGGTCTATGTCGGTCCCTGCATGCATGGTCTATGTCGGTCCCTGCATGCACGGTCTATATCGGCCCCTGCATGCATGGTCTATGTCGGTCCCTGCATGCATGGTCTATGTCGGTCCCTGCATGCATGGTCTATGTCGGTCCCTGCATGCATGGTCTATGTCATCGTCAGTACTGCAGTCATCGTGCCTGTCAAGGCAGTCAATCGACGATGACTTGTGAGAAGAGCTTTTTTGTTCGTTGTGTGGTGTGAGCGACGCTGCATTGACGTCTCATTTTGACTGATGACATTATTCCTGTCTCCTGGTTTGAGTGCTGGGGGAACTGTACACCTCTTGGTCAGAACAATACAAATTATCTCTGTAAAATTGACATAACATCTAGAATAATTATTTAAAACACAATTCATTCTGCAAACAGAATCAATATGGATAATTTTATATCGTTATCGAATATTCGAAAAAAATTCATAAGCCAATCAAATATATTTCGGTTAATGCAACTAATTTAGTGTTTTACTAAGTCCAACTTTCGAAAATTTTAGACACCGATGTTGCTACATATATTTATGTACGCACTCATCTGTGATGAGTTCATACAGGTAAGCTGCAAAATTTTTAATTCATTTATGCTCCGTTGGCTACCTAGCGTTCCATGGATTTTGTAAATTGTACTGATACAGTTCTTGTATAATGTATAATTGTATAATTTTCTTCGAACCCTTTGTAACAAAGAAACTTTTTACGATAAATCTTTTTTTATTCATATTTTATAGAGTGAGCGAACTTCAACCAATTGCATCTCATGGTTTACATGCATAGATCAAATTTTGAGTCCCCCCAAAGACTCGACGCTTCAATAAAACGGAGCCTCGATCGCGCTTGTGCTCTCCCTCCCTCGGCCACAATGTTCACCACTTCTCGAACTTTAACGCAAGTTTAATCGTCGTTTAAATCCTGTGCGAGGCGGGACAAATAAGCCACTTGAGGGACTGGAAGCATAAAAAACTCCCCTCGCGTCTCCTGCGTTTGAGGGCTGCTCACTGCCGGCGTTCGCTGATCATAGCGTGTCGAAAATTAGCGCTATGGACGCCCTCGCCTGCCGCCCTGGCGATGGTCTGTGGTACGTGGTAGCTCCAGTTCAGTCATGTGAGATTTGCGCGTCCCTGAAATGCCGGAGGTGCCGGTTGACTGGACTGCCGGTGAACCAAGTTGACTGAATTAAAGAGAACAAATTTGACAGGGATGCCGGAGGTGCCGGTTGACTGGACTGCCGGTGGACAAAGTTGACTGAACTAAAGAGTACAAATTTGACTGAAATGCCGGAGGTGCCGGCTGACTGGACTGCCGGTTGACAAAGTTGATTGAACTAAGGAGAACAAATTTTGGTGGTAGCTCCAGTTCAGTCATGTGAGGATTGCGCGTCCCTGAAATGCCGGAGAAACCCGTTGACTTGATTGACGGTGGACCAAGTTGACTGAACTGGTGAACAAATTTGACAGTAATGCCGGTGGTGCTGCTTGACTGGACTGCCGGTGGACAAAGTTGACTGTATTAAGGAGATCAAATTTGACTGAAATGCCGGAGGGGCCGCTTGGCTAGACTGCCGGTGGACCAAGTTGACTGAACTAAGGAGAATAAATTTGACAGGAATGCTGGAGGATCCGGCTGATAAGATTGACCGATGATCCGGTTAACTGGAATGACGATTGACCAAGTTGACTAAACTAATGAGAACCAATTTGACTAAAATGCAGGAGTATCCGGTTGGCTGAACTGAGGAGGACCGTGTTGACTGAAATGCCGGAGTAATCGGTTGACTGGATTTAGGGTGGATCAAGTTGACTGAACTCAGCGGAACCATCTTGACTTAAATACTGCTGTGAAGTAACTGAGGACCAAGTTTATTGAACTGACTGTGAGCAGAGTTGATCGATCCTAATGAGTGTGACTTTGACTGAACTGACGCATGTTGTTGTTGTAATTGCCCGTCCTGGTAGTGGCGACTAGGGAGGGGGGGTGATAGGTCAGTTTTTCCGGGCACTCGGTACCACTGGTAGTTCTACGACCATCACTGGCTCGCTGACCCGCCAGAACTATTTTATTGCATTACACAACACCCTGAACAAGCCAGGTACTCTTTATCAACCAGAGTTGGATGAATGGCTGAGTTGACCATAAGCTGAGCTTCCCGGTAGAACTTGTCCTCAGTGGGACTCGAACCCGGGAGCTGGGTGCGAGAGACTGAGTCGCTCACCACTGCACCACCACAGCTCATGAACTGACGCATGACCAAGTTGAGTAAATAGTCAAAGCTCTAAGTAGGATGCATTGACGGAATTGAAAGGTGACAAAACTGATGATTGGATTATGTTCATTGAACTGACGAAGGACTGATTTCAGTGAACTAACGTCACTTCACGGCGTACGGATAATAGAGCAAGTTGACTAGACAGTGGACCGGGTTGAATTAACCGAAGAATTTACCCACGAAACACTAAGTTGACCGTGTCAAGTGCAGACGACTGTGTCCAAGTTGACGAGTGCAGAAATATATTAAATTAACTAATAAATGACTAAGTTGACAGTACTTATGGAAGACCAAATTACCTGAACTCATAAAGAAGAGCCTACTGAAAGGATGAGAAACAATTTAACAGAACTGATGGAGAATCAGGTTAACCGCACTGGCATATCGTCGCATTAACCAAAGTGATAAAGTACCTACTTGACTGAAGTAACGAAAGAGTAAATAGACTTAGGTTGACTAAATAGACAATAGGTTGACTAAATAGACAATAGGTTGACAAAATAGAAAATAGGTTGACTGAATAGACTGACTAAGACAACTGAACTGAAGAAAGATCGTGTTGGCTGAAAGAATATTTGTGGGTGGGTTATGGGTCAAAAAAAATTCAAATTTATCTGTTGATTTGCCATAATATTGTTCCGAAATATTTAATGATATTGCATCTGTTGATTAGCCAAGATTCTCACCATAGTTTTTCTGATATTTTGCAAGCTGCAAGCTGATGAGATTAGGAAACTTCAACTACAGCAAACGATATCTGAATTGCAATTGAAAAACTTGCGCTCGGTACTTACAACGCAATTTTATTCATAATTTTTATTAATTTGAGGACGGAATGTAGATGAAACTGTTGCGAAGTATAAAATTTGAATGCAATAGAAAATCTCTTGTTAATATATTACTATACTAGACTTTCGATTTTTTTCTTCATAAGTCCTTTGTACTAATAAGTTCAATCGATTCTAAGTAATATTCATCATGATTGAATTTTCATTTTGATTAACCCTGACCATTGCATATATTCTTATATATAGGAGATCGAATTATGTATCCAGGAATATTAGCATTTTGAACACTACTCACCGTGAGTGAAATTTTACTTGATTGATTCGTGAGGGCAAGAAACATCAGTAATTCACCTTCGTATTAATGAAACCAACTGGTGATTCATTTTGATGTTACTTTATCCCCTTAAACCGTAGGTAAGCTGCGAAATTTTTAATTATTTTTGCACCGTTGGCTACGTATCATTCCTTTGGTTTTGTCAATTGTACTACTATAATATAATCTTCGTCTAACCCTTTGTAACAAAGAAACTTGTTATGTGAAATCTTTTCCTATTCTACTTACTAATTCGACACATCTTTCATTAAATCTGAACCTCCTGCTATAGTTTCTAAATCGGAATATTCACATCTGATTTTTGTCAAGCTTTTTGCAAACTTCGTTCTTCGAACAAATTCGTTGCCTTTTAGTGCAATCAAATACAGGCTTATGTATCTCAATTGATAGATATTCCTCATTAAATCAATTCCTAAAATAAAGCTGAAATTTTTGGTCTAGAGTTGGTCCTAATGAGCGGCGATGTCTCTCCCCTCGATGTCGCTATGAAATACGTCTCTTCAATGAGCCGGAGACGTCCCTTAAATATGGCCGCTAGAGAACGACGAACTTGTTGACTCACATTTGTTTGACGTGTGTTTTTAATAGCCTATAACTAAGGGGAAAGGTGCTAGATTAAACACGGTAAAAGCTCCTCGAAATAGCTGGCGTCAGACGCTGCGTGGAGGCATCCTGAGCGATGTTAAGTCTTTTGATGCGCTATCATCAGGCAAGTGCCCTTCGTCCTTTGCCATAATTATTTGTTGGGTTTTTTATTTAATTATAGTATTGATTTTCAGTGTATGTATCATTCTGTATGAGCCACTTATTTCTCATAAATCCCGTATATGCCTAACCTGTCACATGATAATCCTTTTATTATATTAACAAATTATATAAATTATCCTCGAGGAAATTTTTCCCCGTAAGATTGATAAAAGTATGCCATGAATTCAATCATTGGATAACTGCTATAAATTCAAGTAATTTTTGCCTTTACTTCCATTTATTCTAATCCCTAACAAATGTAATATTCCTAGCAGAAACAGCGTTCGTTCAGATTTAATTTGCGGGGTTATTAATTAGACACTAACAATCATCTGATTCAGGTCCCAGAAAAACAAATTGTTCATACTGTCCAAATATAACACACTTTCTGCCTGTAGCACTGATACGCTCTATTTCCATGCCAAATTTATTCAAGATAGCACACGCTAAGGCAAGAGTGCATCACTATTTAGACTTAATCACCCATTAATTTCTCTGAGTATTCTTTCCTACTTCCTATATACTCGCTTTTCTTGCCGCGCTAGGCAAGCGTACGGTGCATCGCCAAATGCCCTCGTTTAAAGGTCTAGTCAAACTATAGTGCTGCTGATTAATTAACTAAATAATTTTATTATAACATTTATTTATAAACATTATTTTCATTATTCAAATTATTGAATTATCGGTAACCGGGCTTGAAATCTCAGCTGGGACATTAATGCCCTGGCAAAACAATCTCTGAAAATCGACACCGTGAATTTTTTCGGTCGAACGTCGTGAAATTTCATAAGCATTATTTAGCATCGTATATAAAATGACTTGCTCTACTTTTAAGCGCCACTTTTACCTCACACGGCTATTGAAAATCGAAATGGCTACTGCATTAGTGGCCTTGTGATAAGAAACTTTTTACAATGGTTTCATTCCATTATTTATCTACCGAACAATTTGTTTGCTACAGTACTTGGCAAATTTTGCTCAACTGAATGTTTTTTCATTTTTAGGGGGTTAATTTAGATGTAAATTGATTGTATTACTTTATTCCCGCATTGAATACTGTCATAAACACCCTGCTGCGGACGCGGAACATTGCGAGAGCTAATTGCTTCTCATTTACACTAATAAAGGTTTATCACCTTAAATATATAACATCGTTGTTTTGGTGAGGAATGAAAAAAAAACTCTCTAAAACTCTAAAAATGAACATTCAATGACTTAATCACGTTCTATCGCTTTTTATTTCTATCCCTTCGTGGAATTACACTTATCAATTAGTTCTTGATAATTCTATTAGTATTTTAAAAACAAACGTATTCAAAGGAATGAAAAAATTGCTAAGTCCACCGAGACAAATGGTGACAGGAAGGGAGGGAGCTCCTGTGGCGTCTCTCTAAAGAGACAAATCGGCCACTTCAGCGAGCGCATCGATCAAATTCCTTCATCGATAATTGAGATATTTCCTGAGATATTTGAGGATTTTTGCCGTCATTCGAGGAGACATGCACCGGATGCGCCCGAATCATTAGACTCCCTCTTGGTCGTACGCCATTTCTGTGTAAGCTGTTGCGTATAAATTCGACCCCGCCTATGATACGCACTTGAAGTTCCTGAAATAGCGAGTGGTTTAAACTGTCACATGATTTTCTCTAATCTTCAACTTGTTTTAGGCACGGCCGCAAACAAACTGATGTTCCTTGCAATTTAGAAATACTACCTCTTATTTGAGATTTATATTTTTACAACTGGGTGTTATCTGAACGCTGATATTAAGCGCTATTCCGTATACTGAGAGTTGGGCAATATTATATAGCTGTTGTCTTTTTTCTACGTTGGAGCAAGTTCGTAAGTCAATATTAATGAAGTAAAATCAGTTATCCAACAATAGAGAACGAACAATATGCATGCCCTGCCTCAATTCCCCTAAAAGTCTCATTAGTGCATGATTTTATAGAACATAATTCAGTTCAATGTCGCTAATGTGAAGAATTTCTATTTGAACATTCAATGCAAGATCTATTACCAAAGTCAGAGAAGTACCTACCGATGCAAGTTCGTGTTATATATTAATGTTAAAATCAAAGGTATACGCATAACAAGTATTCATACTCGACCATCAGACCAACTTCGTACAACTGCATCCTCCCTCACACCATCGCACAGACCATCACTCAGACCATCATACAGACCTCTATACAGACCACCACACATAGTATTCGTACAGCAGTGCAATAGCTCTTACTGTATTCTGGCTGATCCATACCAAGCGCACTGCGGTACTTTAGTACAAATGGCATTGCAGGAAAAATAAATACAAATGATAGTGGATGCTGGTGGCTGTGGAAGTACAGGCTTCTTAGGTTGTATATAAGGATCTGGAGTGGTAAAGCGATCTCTGGCCTCGCTCATTACCGCAAAGAACCTCCGACACTCCACTTGTCTTAGTAAATTTACACCAAAGCTGCCTCTTCGTCATACTAAACCCAAGAAGCCCTTGAGCTCGATTGCTGCCATGGAAAAAGAAGTTTCCAGCCTCATAAGTTCGGTGCTCTTCTCGACTGGATCTCCTTTCTTTTGAGTTCCACACTGAATTGCTGTCGAGAATTTCTAACGTAACCGTCGTTGCTCAAACGCGCCGGGTTTCTTTGATCACACTTCGCCATGTAGAATCCTTGAATCCGGTTCGTAGAGTCCTTGATTCCATGAACCAATTTGAACCATCGAGTTTAAGTGATTTGAATAAAGTAAAAACAGGTAAAATTCTTCGTGAATTGGTTTGTATTATAAGTTGTTATGAGGAAAAAATTGTTTGAATCCTCCACATTAATGGATAATTCATTTACGATTAGCATTTCTTGCAGAAAAGGTAATTAAAGTTTTGAAAACATGATTTGAACTTACTTCTCCTGTTTCTGTGCTATTAACTAGCGTTCGCTTGAAAATAAATCACTATCCGGTTTGCCCAACTCGCATTTTAATGTGACTGCAATATCCATTATGCTATACGAATGATCGCAAAGCTCATTAAAAAGTAGACTTTTCTCGTTTCCTATTGAAAACATAGTAATATTATATGATTTCATAATATCTTCTTTTTGCGACAAAGCAAATCATAATTTCAACCTTCCATAATCTAAATTGGAGGTAATAAATAGGCCTGCTTTTGGAATGCAAAGAGCAGCCGATCGTAGTAGCTTCCTACAGTGGCGCAGACTGTGAAATTCCGGTCACGTCTAAGGAGCCTCTTTCAAATGAATCATTCCAACTTCTATCAATAGTGGATCACGAGAAAGCTCACTTCCTGACTTTCTTAGAGCTGCCGATGAGAGAAGGCTGGCGCAGTGCATGTACGACCTCCAACTCTGTAACCACTGTTACTGAACTCTACGATTATTCAACTACGAGTATCCATCGATTACGATTATTCAACTCAGTAATCACTGTTACTGAACTCTACGATTATTCTCAGTTCGATTATTCAACTACGATTATTCAACTACGATTATTCAACTACGCTTATTCCACTACGATTATTCAACTACGATTATTCAACTACGATTATTCAACTACGATTATTCAAATACGATTATTCAACTACGATTATTCAACTACGATTATTCAACTACGATTGTTCAACGATTACGATTATTCAACTTAGTAATCACTGTTACTGAACTCTACGATTATTCCTGCAGCGCATGCAGTCAAACTTTCGAAATCGCCAGAGGCACGTGCGTTCAGTTTGAATGCAAATTTTTTTCTTATGCATGTAGAAGTTAATGTTTGGTATGTGTCTTATAACGTTGTTGAATTTTCGCAGTTGCCACGCTGAATGTTATTTCTATTCATACCTCAGAGTACTGACTAACCGACGCACGGGTGTGGAAAAATTTTCAATTTCAAATCTGTCATCGCTACATTAATTATTAATATTAAATAATATTGATTGCTTATTAAAATTAATTATTTGGGCAATATCACTTGAAATACTTGAAAGAATCGAATTTGAGGCTTTTATCTTCACTGCTACTATGATCGGATCTGCTGCTATGTATGTCTCATATCACATATACATTCGACTTTTATTCACAATCAACACCAGCGCTTCTGTTGTAAATAGTTTCCTACACATGGCATCAGGATGTGGCTCGCACTTTCCCATCAGCACCGCAGCAACGTTCCATTTTGCTGAGCATTTTTCAAGTGTGCTGGCCTCTTCGAGCTGATTATCGAAATATAGCTCTCTCATTTAGGCCGTTTCCTCGCTTCATTGGCACTAAAAGCACGCGTGAATTATCCTAAATGTTGGATAAACCAGCCATAAAAGGTCCGAAGTATCAGCAATGACACGAAATGAACGAACCACGCCGTACGTGTCTCGTCGCATAATGAAGGACGCTGAGATCTGAGGGACAGTACAGCTTCGGCCCTCTGAGGGACGCAGTACAGCTTCGGCCCTCTGAGGGACGCAGTACAGCTTCGGCCCTCTGAGGGACGCAGTACAGCTTCAGCCCTCTGAGGGACGCAGTACAGCTTCAGCCCTCTGAGGGACGCAGTACAGCTTCAGCCCTCTGAGGGATGTAGTATCTCAGGGAAACAGTAGAATTGTTCGCTACCTAAGTTTAAATTGGCTTTTTACATTATGTTAGAATGTATATTAATATTTTACCTTTGATAAATGTTACTAATGAATCTCTTTAAATATTCACAGGTGAGATAAGATCATAGAAATCTGTCTTATTAATCAGTATACATAACCCTGTTGCCTACGAGCAGCAAATATTTATTTCAAAATCAAATTCAAAATTATAACAAAAATGACAGTATGGTTGAATTCTATGTTGGAAATATAAATCGGTTGGAATCTGGTCATTGACGTTTCAACCTTGCTAAAATGGGCGCGCTTTAGCGTTCAAGTACATGAACGCTAACAAATATCAAGTATACGATTACTAACAAATATAAAGTACAATAACCTTAAAAACTATCTTGCATTAAGATATAGGATGAATGTTAGATTATGATCGTTGTCAGGGTTTTCTTGAGTGTAAGAATCGTGTTATTTTTTAATTACCGTCTCTAACAACGCCGAACATATCAATTGTAATTCATTTGCATTTTTTATGATTTTGTGTGTACGTATAAGAAGTTGTGTATTTCTGAATGTTCGCCAAAAGGTGATACCGTGCTGGAAATCTACGGGGTTCGCACCTAACATTTAAATAGTTCATTTTAATAACGCTGATGTTTTTACTGTTCCATAAATTAACACATAATTTCATTTAAAAATCTCAAGATTGCAAGATAAACGTGCAGCTATGAGATATTTACCTAGAAACATTTTTTCATGTATTGAATATTTTCTTCTTAAATAAAATACAAAAATATTTTGTTCGGAGTGAATTTAGTTCAATGTATTATGCGAAAATTCCATTCGCTTTAAACTTTCGACAGAAACTATTTGTTTTGATCTCAAGCCTATTTTAACGTAGCACCTGCTATATTTTTCCATCCGATCTTAAATGAAGCATAAGAAACGTCTCTCAGACTCACTATACCTGTCACTGATTTTCCTGTCATTCAGCCTCACTTCTCTCAACGCCGGAACAGCAGAACGAAGCGTGAACGTAGTCCCTCCATTGTCCCCGTAGCTTTCAGGCCTGATCGAGATCTCCTCAAGCTCCATTGCATTGCCGGAACATTTCTTCAGTGAATAATGCGGCATCTCATCAAAAGATTAGCCTAAAAAATCCCTGCACACGACAGTTCAGGGGCATCAGGAAGTTCGAAATGCTTGCACTCGGGCTGTACTGAACGAGAGCATCCGGCTTCTTAAAGTATCTTGGTGATTAATGTTAATTGGGGTAATGTTGCGATGAGAATTGTCGGAAAATCTATCAATAAACTTTAAACAACATGAATTTTTTTATGGAATTTGTTATTTGGAAATTTTTCCATTTATATGTGTGTAAAATTTTAAATTGTAGATTTTTCTGCTCAGAGAATATTTCAAAAAAATTCTGAATAATCACTGTCGTGGAGATTTTAAAATTGATTTAAGTGAAATGCGTGGTGCCTCATATTATGCTTCAGCTAATTAGGTGAATTTTAGGTAATATTTACTTTCGCATTCAAGAATTAATAATATTGTGTGCGGTCATAATTTTCGTTTAGATTTTTATAATTCCATCTTCTAGATTCGACAATACTGCGTCGAACAAAAGTCATGTTTTATCTCTCACGTGAACCTAAAGCGAGTTAAATGCAAATTCAATATAATAACGTCCAAAATAATCTTTAAATGCATCGTTTAAGCTACAATAAATCTGTATCACCATCATGAATATAACTAGAAATTAATTTTTCACCCGTTCAACTCCATATGAAGCATGCCTGACACCTATAGAAGCTGACACAACAAATCACACCTCGTCATTGTGCAATGGCCGCAAGACTCTGGTCAGCTTTATTAATATGGTTGCCGACAATTCGGTCGGCTGCGTACTAAAGCAAGTATGGTATTTTCTCCCGACGAATGTCCAGCATTAAGTGTTGATCAGTGGAGTAATTTTTTAGTTCCAAGCCATTATATAAACAGAGCGGGCAGCGCATGGGCAATACCCAGCTCATGATTGACCAGGCTACATGTCCTACATAATTGGGGCTAATTGCTGCTACTAATTATTCAGCTGAATTAAGATGAGGTTGGTATTGCAAGAGGAGCGTCTGCAGCTTACTAATGCACGGCATCAAGTCTATGCTCCCGGAATGGCAAAGCAAGGTCTCGAAGAAATAATTTCCTACTCAAACTAATAACAATTCTGACTCAATCTACATTAATTTAGCCCATTGTCACAATGGAAGTCAACAGTAGCAGCTGAATTATACTCCCTTATTATGTTTTTCTTACAGTATTTAATCTGTACATTGTCTTGAGTGTGCTGCTCGTTAATGAGGCTCCCTTCATGCCTTTATGTAAAAGAACTGCTCGAAAAGTTGCATTTTCAAATATATTGAGTATATCATTAACGCCCACTCCAGACTCGAAACTCTTTGTTCTGTAGTCCGTTCGCCTGCTGATCCCAATTTATACACCTGATTTTGCATAATTAGTTTGTGCGTCTACTGTATTAGAATAAATTTTCCAGCACAGTATTTGTGGCGATTTAAAATGAGACCATCTTTGACTTGATCGCTATAATTTTATTTGCCTATTTTTCAATTGTATTTCTAACTGTTGTGTTCAATGTGTCCGAAAATGCTAGGATTTTTTTATTAAGGTTGATTGTGAACTGGAATATGATATATTACCCAAATTAAGTTATTAAGCATCGTTCTAATATTTAAATATCTCTTCATATTATTCCAGAGTTTGTTTGAAACTTTCCACTCTCATCGTTCACCAATCTTGTAGTTCGCACTTATCGTTTATTTGGACGTACATGGATTCCGACAATTATTTCATTTGATTTAAGTTATCTTCTGTAATATTAAAAAAAAGCGAATTAATTAGATTTGAAGAGCATTTCATGCTCATAGCTAAAAAATATTGCCTATTTGTATTAATATTTTACGATATAATTCGGTGAATTTTAAGGCTTCGGCACAGTTTTTAACGAAATTTATAGTTAAACGAGATTAGTTTTATCTGGTTGAAGGATTTTAAAGTTGATGAATGTGTCCCGATTGACGTATGGTCTTAAGGTATCGAATATCGAATAATCGTCCCTTTCCTCTAAATAATATAAATTGAAATTAAAAAAAATAATTTATTCTTTTAAAACAAAAATATTTTTGTAGTATGCAGCATATTTTCAAAATTAGCCCGAATTTATGTGTACGGAATAAGTTTCAAATTTAAGCATCCTCTATCTTTTTTAGCGCTTGTAAATGTTATCAATTGATTGCCGCTTTCTAATAAAATTTTTTGCTCGACCAACGTCTATATCTATCTGTTGTTGTCGTATTTATTTTATTTCTTCAATTTTGCATAATTCAAACCACATTTATTAATATGTTTGTGTTACTTATGCTTTTCCGTTTAAAATTTAACTCTCCCCAAGAATAATGTTACGTCGCTATTGCATTCAAGTCAATTCACACGTTCCTATGGCAACATTAACCTGGACTGACGTTATTTTAACTGGCACGCGCTTCGTTACGCAAACTGTGCACTTAACTCGGCATAAAACGTGTTTGTTTGTACGCGAGCGCGGTTTTCTTCGCACTAATTCCCACTCCGATGAATCCCTCGCCAGACCGTAAAACTTTATCTGTGGTATAATTTTTAACTCGTTTTAGGTGGTCTTAAAAGAGAAAGACTCATGCTTAAGCTCGCGTAACATAAACAAAATCTCTTTAGACGAGTTCTTAAAGATCATTCTCGGTCCCTGCGCGAACCTGTGTTTCTGGCTCGCATGCTCCAAAAGTCGCTCATTCGCTCGCATAATCGCCTAATGGTGGCAATTGTTGAACGTGGTCTCTTAAATCATTTGTATGCCGTGTCACACTTTCGTATACTTATAAAGCGCACATTGGTGTTGTAGCGAGCAGGGACGCCTTCTAGAAATTGTCACAGGCATCACGTTTTATGTATTCGGTTCAGCAGTGGAGTGGCATCATGAATAATTCAAGTCAAATGTTTATGCCGCTGCACGTCTCCCATTCTCAACATTGCTCCCTGTTTATTCAATTCTAATACTGTTTGGTAAGATCCGATTTCTCAACCAAAAGTACAGAATACTCGTAAAGCTGCGAACTTTTACTCAACAAAACTTTTGAACGTCAATGTATACAAGGCCGTTTATTGGGCTCCATGATACAGTAATGTGTTTCAGTTCAATTCTCGAGTTGTCAGCTCAGGCATTTCTGCCATATTTACTTTCCTCGGAAGGAATGCTTTTAGGAATTCCTAAATAACAGACCAAAGCATTGAGCGTATTTCTAGACAATGCTCCTGAAAAATCGTAGCGTGTTTGAATCTAAGGAACATAATTTTTTGTTGCTCAAGGGAGTCCATTTTTTCTTGAATTTTTTTTATCGTGGTGGCGCAGTCGCGGAGTGAGATCCCCCTTTCATGCGCGGCGTCGATCGGTTGTGCTGGTCTATATTTGGTCCAAGACGAGAGAACGCTTTTCTGAGGGCGGAGAGTGGCAAACGCTTATGCAAAAGAGGCACCAATCACATGCACCTTTGAATACGGGATGCCACCGAGTGCCACCGGTTGCCAACGAGCATTTCTTGCCTTCATTTCCGATCACTGTAAGCTTCACAATTATTACCGTAGTATTTTATTCTAAGAAATTTTGTTTACTACCTTTCGTGAATGATTTATGTAATGCAAATGCAGTGAGAGGATGCGTGACAGTGAACGAAATGTTGACCGACGTAAAGTAAATTAAGTTATTTTATGGCGACATGCGGCATCTTGTACGTCTCAACGGTCCTAACGGACGGTCAGGTTTAAATGTTTGAATATTCAGAGAGAGGTTGGTCGTGCGTCACCGAGGGGATTTGGGGGTTCGAGGGGCTCGCAGCGAGGGAGAAGCAGTGCCGGCGAGGCTCTAAAAAGTTTAAATATGTCTCATGAAAAGCATTTCTTTCAAGCACTTAGCGGTACAGAAAGAAAATATTTTAATGATAACCAGAATGCCCGATTTTATTTAAATAGTGAAATGAGTTTAAAATCTAAATTGAAGATTATGATACTTTTCTCGACTTTATGCATTATTTATTCCGTCAATCCGTAGATCAGATTTAAAAATGAAGGTCAAACCAGAAGAAACTGCAATTACGATGTTGGAAAAATATTTATAAATACAATCATATTTACTATTACATCGTGTTGATACACCGATCTTACCAATTTAAATTGGGCACTTCTATGTATGAAATGACTGCTAACTATTATCAAGGAAAGTATAATAAAGCTTCACTGACCTTCCTAGAGTATACTTTCCGTAGTATACGCAAAGTATTAAATGAAATGCATCGTTTCAGTATTTTCTCAAAGTTTTTTTTTTTTTTTTGTTTTTCATGGCGGTATGATCAATATAGTGTTTTAAATTGTTACTTGATCTCTATAAGTACTCGATTTCAGACTGCAATAATTAATTACATAAAATATTATTCGGAGCTGGTATTTGTCCATTTAAATTTTTCATTCGGCTTTCCGTCTTCCTTAAACTGAAACTCTGGATATTGCGGGCATGGCGATCAGCTTTCATTGCTCAGCCTCACTGCCTTATATTCCATAGAAGATCTCTACACTCTGATACGTTTGTGATTCTTTCAAAGGTAGCCCGCTGTTCAGCAGAACGAACCATTTTTCCCACAAGTGTCATTCTATTTTTCCGGATTTTCTAAAAAAGAAACGACCTTCTACGATCAAACGCGGCCAGCCTCGTATCGTATAAAGAAAGAAACGACTGCATTCACTGCGTACGAAAATAGAGGGGCTTGCATAATACATAAAAAATCGATTCCATCGAGTTCAGTCACTTGCATACAAATGCTCCATTTAGGGAATGTTGCCGTTCTTGGGTTTTCAGGTAAAAACTTTCAAAAAAAGGACGCTTTCAAGAGGCCCTTTGAGCGTTCTCGCGCCCAGCTGAACATGTATGGGTCTCTGGAAACATATGGGCATCATGTATATGTATGTTGCATGATCTCAAACTGTTTCCGTCGTCTCCAGCATGATGCACGAAACTGTGTACCGCGCATGATGCACGAAACTGTGTATTGATAGAATATATGAGATGTGAAGCCTTGAAAAGCAAAGAAAACCGAAAAGTAAATATCGTTCTCAGATCGTTATATGCACTTAATTTTTTTGAACTTGCTCTTTTAGCAGACTAATGATGTATGCAAATTCTTATATCGGACCTACATTATTTCTGTATTCAGTCAAATATTCCTTTGTAACAGTTAAGTACATGATAACAAGGTAAATTGGTACCGATTACAAATGTCAGTTCGATGATTTTTGTTTATTGTTGGCAAGTTTTTTCAAGCGGTTTGAAGCAGAATTTATTCAAATATGATGAGCAAAACAATTTCATTATTTTTCAACTGTAATATGGGTGGCTAATTATATTAAAAATGTTCAGAATTTATTACTGTTGATATTAGTTAATTCTGAATTGACTTTTTTCGCAGTTGCGTGGTCGATAGACGCTTCAATTTGGATATTTGGTCGAAAAAATCGTGAATAAAATTATCAGAATAATCTAACTATTAACGTCAAATCTGTTTATTTCGAGTTCCAACTTTCACTAAATTGAAAATAAATTCGTTTGATTTCAGTAATACCTGAATTGAATCTGCGAACGTAACGCTGTCTAACGGAAATTAAAATATCATTTGATCTGCACAAATAATTTCAGAACAAAATTATTAATTTTACATGTACAAATTCTTTTCAGTTAATATAATGAAATCATTGAAACTAAATTAGCCTCACCCGCGAAAAGATATTTGAATTGTATTGACAAGAACTAAAATAATATTTTTTAAAAATAATGTAATTAAAAAAAATGAAACGGACTCTCCCGATTCTTTTTATTTCCAGGCTTATTACTTATATGAGAATTACAATTTTTAGTTCACGATATATACTGATCTTGAATTTAATGTGGAGTATCTTATAAAATGATATTGAATTATTTGGAAAATACTGTTGGATAAATTGAACTATACTAATTATGTCTATGTCGGACAATACTGCCGCTTATGTTGGGCAACACTTGGTAAACGTCTATGTTAGCAACTCAAGCACTTTCTCAGTCCGTAATTTAAAAAAAAATTAACTATGTTTCGATGCAAGTTTTCTACTCACTGTCGCTGAAAAAGTTGAAGGTTATTCTGGACTCAGTATGCCTAGGCGTCAGAGCAGAAATCTACAGTGGGGATGATCCTGCCTAAGAACAGCGGGGCCCTGGGAAAGTGTCTTTGTTTGCTAAAAAGTTCATTTAGTAGACGTGCAATTTTTGCTCACGTCCTAAATCACCAAAATACCGGAATATATCCCTGTAAAAATTAGGAGCAAAAAGAGCACCTGGGTAGAATTTTCGTGCCTGGTGTAAATTAGAAACGAAGTTACAATACAGCAGGTAAAAAGCCGTGAGAAGATTCCTATTCATGCGCATACCGAGAGCATAGGGACGGTTTAAAAAATACTTGGAGTTGCTTTGAGTATTTTTGGGACCTGCATGTCGAGTCGAGTAGTTATGTGGCACTCAGTTATGGATGAGCTACATTTAGCTACCATGAGTGCATTAATATTATGAGCAAAACCATGTTGTGCATAGGGGAAAATAGCATAAAATTTTTTGAGAACAAAATGACTGTAGACTTTTCTTTCAAGCGAACGAGCTTCCAGATCAGAAAATGCCAAGCTCCATATCCGCTACGAAGGCGTTGACTTGTTCACATCATTCAATATTTCGTGGTGCAGTATTATTATTATAATTCATTCATAAATCGTGTCTTGATATTTGTCTTGTGTTCGATCAGCGATGCAGCAGCACCTCATGTAGGCTGGTCAAACAAAGGCAGTGTTTGTGCCAAACATTGTAAGGATCACCTGAAGTTGGCTAAATTACCAAGAGTTATCGTAGCTTGAAGTCACTGAACGCTTATGGCGCAGACTTCTCTCATCAATTATGAAGGATAAATCACTGATCGATAGCATTGATCCCACGTGACCACAGCGCGGGAAACGCCCGGTGACCAAATCTTCCGCCCACCGCAGACTTGATCTTCACATGCAACTCTTGTTCGCATCTCGTGTGGCTACTCTCTGCTTATAATTGGCTACTGTATACCTATAATTAGCTACTGTATACCTATAATTGGATACTGTATACCTATAATTGGCTACTGTATACTTATAATTGGATACTGTATACCTATAATTGGCTAATGTATTCTTATAATTGGATACTTTATACCTATAATTGGCTACGGTATACTTATAATTGAATACTTTATACCTATAATTGGCTACTGCATACATATAATTGGTTACTTTATATGTAAAATCGGCTACTGTATACCTATAGTCATGGCTAATGTATACTTACAATTGAATACTTTTTACATATAATTGGCTACTGCACACCTATAATTAGCAACGCTATTCATATAATTGGCTACTCTGTAGTGATAATTTATTATCACATACCTGTAATTAGCTACTATGTATAACCTACAATTAATCACAGCATTGCACGTGACCCGAGGAAACCCCTGGTTTATATTGATATTTTGGTATTAAATTATTTATTGAATTTAAACACATGCAGTAATATTAATGTAAGAGTGTGTTTCGATAGGATTGTGCTTTATTCATTGCGCAATTTTTATACAAAAAAATGCATGGACGCTAACTAGCACCTGTTTGACTTGAAATTGAAACCTATGAATTTTTTTCAATATCACACCTATTAATCAATCTTTTCTCGCACGATGCAAACACTGAGAAGGTTTTATTTTTTATTCGACAATCGCTAATAATTTTTTACCTATTAGTATATATTATAAATATTACTCAAATGTTTAAACATTGCATAACGTATAAATATATTTCTTTTTATAAAATATTAATTTATGTTTTAGAATTCTTAGGCTCTAAGATACAAGGTATAATTAAATACTAGGAGTTAATTAAAATAAAAATAAATTTTAAGCCAATAATGTATCAAGTTTTAATTAAACTTTTAATGAAATGTATTTATTTGAAGGGTCCATCCCTAAATATACAAAATATGTCTATATATGAACACACATTTTATACCGTGTACTCGTTATTTCTCGAATTACAACGCATCTTTTGATATAAATAAATGATTTTGTGTTCTAACAAAAAGTTCATTAGTAAAATTTATTTCGATCGAAAGATTCTTCACTGTTTTTAGTTCCACTATCGTTGTGTGTTAAATTTCATGACATCAGAGAGACATTAACTTATTATATAAGAAACATTAACTTCATATATAAGAAGAATCAACTTGCTGGAATAGAAGGAGTAACATCTAATATAAAAAACTCTTTTTGCCTCCTGAACAACAAGAAGTAACTTCATGTATATAAAGAATTTGATTCTAGTACTATAATGAGTAACTTCTAGTACAAGAAGATGTAATTTCTTAGATAATAAGTGTCTTTTAGGCCAAGAAGAAGTAAATAAGTAGAAGAAGAAGCAACTTCCTGAATAAGGAGTAACTTCTAGTACAAGAAAATGTAACTTCTAGTATAAGAAGTTACTTCTATTAAAATATGAAGTAGCTCATGAAGAAGTCTTGAAGAGAAGTAAGTTCATGCAGAAGTATTACTTACTTACGTCCAGTTCATGAAGAAGTATTGAAGAGAAGTTAGTTCATGCAGAAGTATTACTTACTTACGTCCAGTTCATGAAGACGTATTGAAGAGAAGTAAGTTCATGCAGAAGTATTACTTACTTACGTTCAGTTCATGAAGAAGTATTGAAGAGAAGTAAGTTCATGCAGAAGTATTACTTACTTACGTCCAGTTCATGAAGAAGTATTGAAGTAAGGTGACCGGAACCTTCTCACAGAGTTCCCCTCTAAGGAATGCAGAACTGAGGTAACCCACAGAGTCTGGAATGTACGTAAGGATGAAACCCTATTCCATAATTGAGGCTTGCATCAACAGCTCCTGTCAAATTCCACCCTATATCGCGTGGCAGGGTTGAATTTCTCGCCGATAATCGGATCCTTAGTATTTTTCCCGTGGCTGAAAGAGTGTTTTTGCTGAAAAGTTGGGATTCCTTTCTGTAAATTACTTGGATATTTATTTAGCAACTCAAATTTTTGAAACGGCAGTTTTATAAGTTAATTTGACATGTTCTATGCAGCTCTCTTAGATCAGAGAAAGGGATATCTAGTGCATTGGTCACTTATACATTCACACTTAGCTCCAACACTTTTTATTTTGACAGTGTTGCGTTGACAGCACTGTCAAAATGATCTATATTACGATTAGTATTATACTAATCACTTGAAGTTTAAACTAATCACATTCTAATATAAATCCTCTTTACGTAAACTCCTCGTCTGAAAAACAGAGCACCTTGTAGGTTCACCAATGCTCTCAATGCCTTGATGAATACTCACCTTATTTATTTCTGCATTCATTATGAGAAGAACTTAACAAATTTATGTATGCAAATTCATTACTTTACGAAGCATATTGCACCTGCTGCACACATACCACCACAGTCGTTCTCTGCATTCATCTGGGGAGAACTTGTACATCAGAACTCCGTTCACACTCGGCCGATGTGGACCGTTTTATGTAAAATGCTAACCCATGTCGGTCAATAGCGGCAGATCAGAACTATTAAAATTTGGATGAATATCGGGATTACTTTTCGATATATTTAATCTTCATCATTGATCATTTAAACCTTTATCTTGCATAGTAAACTAAGAAGTACAAAGCCACAATATTGCTTATGCACTTCACGCTAATCGAAGTGAACGCTGTTCTGTTAAACCGACACTTGTCCGCATCTGAACCCAGCGGTTCAGTCTTGGGAAAACATTCGGTTCTCCTTTCAAGACTTGTGGTCTAAAAATTGAGTAATTTCTGCCCCGACGGACTCGGTCGAATTTTATTGCGCTCTCGCTGTTAATGGTCATTTAATTAGTGGGCTAACGTGAGACGAGTTAGTTTTGAAAACGATAGACGGTCACCTCTTGCGTGGTCGCTTTTGCAGGCTCGCATGACGCGGAGTTCACAGCAGGAGGCCGTGTTAGAATTGTTCAGTGATTATGGATGTACGGTTGGGCATATTATTATGCTTCTTATGAACTTAAATGAATCCTGGATGCAGAGTGAGGGAAAATGATAACAAAATTAAATATTTTGTTCGAAGGATTATAATATTTTCGGACTTCTATCATTACAGCCTTCAAAACACTCCAAAATTATTTCTATTATACTGAATTCAGGCGAGAAAATAGAAGATCAAATTTTGGGAGGATGTTTTTAAAAACATTTCTCAGGGGACATTAAATTCCCATCTCTAGCTCAGAGGCTTAGATATAAAGCCCCTTGATATGCTATAGATAGATATAAAGCCCCCCCATGGCTTCTGGTCAAAATCAATCTTTCTACCCATTATCACTACTAAAAATGTGTGCATATCTGAAGCCAAGAATGATTGCTCTACCATATTTATTCGGTTTATTATCTATAGAATCATGTACTTGGCGTGATGCGGTGTTGGAATATTTATTTACTGAGTGCCATACGAGTTCTTCATGATTCAACTTTGGCCAACAGGTTGTGGTGACGTAAGGTATAGCTGAGGTGATCTTCCTATATCAACTTCGCTATAATTAAGTAGGAGGTTTTCGTTGTGATCTAGCGTTCGAGAATTTGATTATTAATTGAGCATTTGCAACTTCATTTCTTAATGCTGCTAGTTTTGTATAGATATTATGGTTTCAGTGCGACAATTGATTGCCCAATAATCTCATCTAATGGTCAAAATAAAAATATGTCACAATAAATTCATATTTGTTTTAACGCAAATCTAGCATTCCAATGAAACTCAGAATGTCATTGATGGCTTTAAATGTATGCTGGCAGTTTGAAGTACACTTGTTATTATCTTCATTGAATAAGCATTTCAATAAATTTAATTAAATATTGAAATATTTTTCAATATTTAATTTTTCTCGTATATCGCTTGTTCGAGCGTAATTTCACGTTAGTGCCATCGGTTGGCCAACAATGTTGGCCATTGTAAAAACCCTCAACAGCATCGGCCATCGATCGGCCACCGATGTTGGCCATCTTAAAAATCCTAAACGGCAGCGATCATCGGTTGGCCACCGATGATGTCCAGCGTAAAAACCTTTAAGAGCAGCGATGATCGGCCAGCCACCGACATGTCTGCCAATATTTTTGACCAAGAGAAGCCGCGCTGAAGACATAGCGTCCAACTCTCAGCTGCAGCGGCCAGGCTCGAATCTAACAAATTACAAGACTAGATATCCTCTAAATGTTTACGACTGGACATAATTCCGGGATTATGATGAGACTGGAATGGATCAGAGATTCCAGGCCACTAGGAATTGCAAGGATTACAAGCTCAGCAAGAAGAATGCTTCCCTGATGAACTCGCAGGCCTCCACGTGTAGCCTCAAGTTGCGTACGTGTTGCGCACGTGCACGTGCTGCCTTAAGTTACGTACGTGTTGCGCACGTACACGTGCAGCCTCATGTTGCGTACGTGTTGCGCACGTGCACGTGCAGCCTCAAGTTGCGTACGTGTTGCGCACGTACACGTGTAGCCTCACGTTGCGTACGTGTTGCGCACGTACACGTGCAGCCTCAAATTACGTATGTGTTGCGCACGTACACGTGTAGCCTCACGTTGCGTACGTGTTGCGCACGTGCACGTGCTGCCTCAAGTTGCGTACGTGTTGCGCACGTACACGTGAAGCCTCATGTTGCGTGCGTGTCGCGCTTTTCAAACTTGACTATCTTCAAAGTATTTTGTTCCATGTTTTATAGATGAATAATTTTATACTTTTTTAGGACGCTGGGTAATTAATTTTTTCCGCCTCATTGTAAATTGCTGCTGAAAAAAATTATTTTCAAATTCTTCGGGTAACCAAGAATGCGAGAACTTCTTTATTCGTGTAAATTGTTCGTAATATGTGTCGATTGTTCATTTGCGCAGGTCTACATATTCTGTGTCCTATATTGTATTGATGGCTTTGAATTATGAACAGTTTACCTAAAAATCGTGAAAATTCATTTTTAAATAACGCATTGATCTTCAAATTTCACACGCGGAATTTCACGCGTCATATTTTCAGTGACGAGCTTCCAATGAGAGTTATTATTTGATTAATTATTATATTTCAAATGATGATGAAACATTTCTGAAGAATTGAAAAATTTCAAATTTTTCCCAACTTAAATTTTCAGAAAACAGAATTTCCTGTGGTTTAAAAACAATTTTCGGGGCGAATTCAATAAGCAATATTGAGACGAGCCTGTCAGCAATTTCTCCGTATCGCATTCTTTACTTCGTTGTATTCTTCACTTGATCGTCGATGATATTGAATGCAGTTCTTAGGTACTAAGGTTTCCTGCTAACACGAATTATCACAGCGAAGTGGTCATACATCAATGAATTCGCATGCTTTGCGATGAGCTTCACTGCAATTTAACTTATAGCTGAAGAAAGCAGCTTAATGACTTCCTGTTATACGGAAATAATTTTGCTATGAACGCGCTTATAGCTCGTAATAAATCAAACTGTACTTTTCCTGTTGAAAGCTGAGTGATCTGATCGATGGATATTGAAGACGCATTCATTACCACAATCATTGATCGTTACTCATAAATAAATTATGACCAAACACCTAACACTCAGCTGTTAAAATTCATTTATTTGAACTTGGAGTTCATCACTTGAGTTTGAAATACGTCGAGTTCAAGCCCATGCTTTGCGAGCTTGGCTAGATGAATGTTATAGTATTAATAATACATTAATTTATTGCGACTGTTGTTTTACATTTCTAGTGATTTCTAATTATTGATTTTTCTGAATTTTAGCTAGAACTCTAAGTTTTTTTTAATCATTTTTATACATTTTGACATCCACATACTCGTGGTTGCTGAATTATTTAAATCCCAATTATTTAAATCCCATTAAATCAAGGTTGACTTTCTATGGTGCAAATTCGACAACCGCTGTTATGCGTAACGTTAATTACTCGTGCTTTTCAGAAAACAAATCCCTGAGATTTTCAGATGCTCGTTTCAAACGCCCTAAAACTTAATTACCACTAATAAAGCATAAGTAAATGATGCAACTTATAGGTTAGTTCTAATCTTAAGTTCTTGTAGTGTTTTCAGCACCGCCCCGGCCTAATGAATATTATGGAGGGTAATTATACGTGGTAGCGCAGCGTGCGCCTGATTAGAACACCGCTCGCTCGCTGTAGCCTGGATACCAACGAGAGGGTAGCCGCTGATGTTCGCGCGACATTGCTGAGGTAAAAATTTTGCGTTAATTGCAAAATATTCCAGGTATTGTTTAGCAGGACAAATTAAAATAACTTGGTTGACATTAGCGTGTTTGTCTAATTATGCGAATATAAACACGGGTGGTTAATGGCTAAAGAATTCATTAATTTAAATTTTCAAGGTCGAACGATATTCTTCAGATGAACATGTCATCTAATGCCAACTTCTGCAAATAAATGCACATGTAGCAGGGAAATTATGTGATCATGTCCAGCAATCTTAAAATTCTTGCTGGTTTTCAATAGGATTACACACAGAATTATCTAGCGTTGCCCCTGGATTTATAATCCTGAGCAGCATCGAAATTTCTGTCATTGTTGGTAAACGGGTTAAACGATTGTAATTTCAGTATTGGATTCAAATTCGGTATCTACCCAACCCATTTATTTGAACACCATAATCTAAAATTTCCTATCGTGATCATATCCCAATTATCGCGGTAGATACACGTACGTAATGTATCGGATACACGCCTGAAAATCTCCCAATATGTTACGAATTAAGTCATGGCGAACAACTGATCCATCTGATCGTTGGCAGGCGCTGGTCAATCGCCTTGTCACGTTCCCAATATAATAATTTCTTTAATAATAATTAAAGAAATTTCAATTAAGGGATGAATCGTTAAAACCTCCATTATTAGGGGGTTATATGAATCTTTATAAAATTAGGAGGTTATTTTTCCAATCTCGAATAAAATCAACATTTAAATAAATTTACACTTTATATCCTCTTATTTTAATCCGCTATGTTGAGCCTCAGGTTGATCCTAAGACATTTCTAAGGCGCAAGCCTAAAATGAATTACGCTGATATCTTCCACTCTAAAGAAACAAACACATAATAAGAGAAAACGATGGTGTCAATATGACTTCAAAAGAGAATACGGTCTGAATTCAAATATAATATTTCATGATCAAGTTGCTGATATCTCTGCTTGTATCTTGTTTTTATTTTTAAATCAAAATTTTTAATTTACCTAAAGAAATTAAATGTAAAGGATGTGTCGACAAACACAAAAGAAGGAAGGATCTTGTCACGTGGAGCTGCAGAAACATTGTTCTGGTTCGTACAGAATAAATTCAAACGCAAGCATTTAGTGAAAATCGTTTACCCTGATTTGAGTGCGCGTGTTAAACTTTCTGGCTCACGAGAGTGTCTTGAAATTTAAACTGCCTAAAATTAAAAAAAAAGTTAATCTATCTATTGATATACGAGATTTTTTTAGGATTTTACATGCAAGATATACGAGGGTCAAATGTATGAATGGGTGTCTGCATTATGGTAAAGCATTTCCTCAAAAATCGTCTTAGATAATTTAAGAATGTTTTATAATAAATATATATTGGAATGGTTTTTATTCACCTCTTCTTTATATAGTACTCCGTTTCATTATAAAGACACGTCATAATGTTGCGTTAAAAATCTATGTGTTTTTCTACACGTTGCAAATAATAATACACATTCACGGAAATTTCACCCATGGAAATTTTTACTCAGAATCCATGCGCTTGCTTTTTTCAGGCGTGTCATCAATCATTTAGGAAGCAATCTTCTGAGCATAAATCGGACTGGAAGCCAAGTTTGCCAAGTTAGCGAGCTAATGTACAAATTTTCCAACTTTTCAAACTCGGGCATGAAAGAACTTCCTCCTGCTCGTTGGATGTGGCGGCGACTGCTACGGATTACGAATTCTTCCTCGCGAGATGTTCATAAATAAATTAAGTTTCTGGTCATAGCAATCAAAAACTTGCCGAAATATTTGTGACCAGACTTTGGCTTTGATGACACTCGTGGTTAATTTGGTCATTTTTCATGTTTCTCTTTGAAGTTTGTATCATTCGAATGTAGTTTATTTCTGAGATAGACAAATTGCTAATAAAATATTTCATTTCCTAGGGCGACAAATTGCTAATATAAATTATTTTATTCAAACGAATGATTTGCTCACCTCAAATTACTAAATAAATATAATGCTGTATTTATGCAGCCAGGACATGTTGACTGGGTGATTCTTGAAATTAAAGTAAATGACTGCAATTTAATATATAATTTTTTGAAAATTTTCACTTGTTCAAGTGATGCATGAAAATTTTCACGTCAAATTTCTTACAAAATTTTATTCAATTCTTATCACTTGGTAAAGTAAAAAAATTAGGAAAATTAGTTCTGACAATGCCCTTGTCTTATAACTTGGTAAAGTAAAAAAAATTAGTCCTGACAATGTCCTTGAGATATTTTTTCTTTTATCCTTGACGTGATTCCTGCATTACACGTAACGTGCATAACATCATCTTGGACGGACTCACCCTTTCGTTCGTTGTCATGTTTCGCCAAGTGTTTCCCCTCACTCCCCTCATGTGAGGGGCTCTGGCGTGCATGGTCATCACTGATAACACTCACCTCCCCTCTTCCTTCTTTCCCCTTCCTCTTCCTTCTTTCCCCTCCCATCATACTCTTACCTCTTTCCCTTCCCTTTCTCCCTTTTCTCTCTCCCTTCCCTCTCTCCTTTTCCTCTTTCCCCTTCCACCTTCCGCCTTCCCTTTTCCCCTTCCATTCTCCCCCTTCCCTCTCTCCCTTCCTTTTTTACTCTTACATTTTCCCCTTTCCTCTCTCTCAACCTTCTCTCCATACCCATTCTCCTGTTCCTCTCTCTATTCCCGTCTCCCTTTCCTCTCTCCATTCCTTCTCTCCCTCCCCTTTCTCCCTTTCCTCTCTCCATTCCCTCTCTCCCTCCCCTTTCTCCCTTTCCTCTCCCCATTCCCTCTCTCCCTTCCCTCTCTCTCTTTCATCTTCCCCCTTCGCTCTCCCCCTTATCTCTCTCTCTTCCCTCTTTCCCTACTCATGCCGCTGGTTTGGACTGCCTTCAGTCGTGCTTCTTCATTTACTTGAACTTCTCTTCAGCTCATAATGCTCATAATGCTCATAATGAACTTCTTTCTTCAGCTTTACTCTAAATGCTTCCCATGACAGTATTCATTTTCATACAAATAAAGTATAAATTTTTGTATTTCACGATACAATGTCTGTAGAATTCATGATATTTCATGTCATATTAATCTCTCTTTTAGAAATTTTTTACGGCGCGTGCTGTTTTTTTATCAAGAAGCACAAGTTTTCCTTTTATTAAATAATCCATAACCACGTTCATTAGTTTTCTACAAGGTTTTTATTTAAAAAGTCGTGTTTAGAAGGAAGAATTTGCTCGGATGTTGTTTTTCAAAAGTCTTTCCATGCATCAGAAACACCGCAGCTAAGTATTAAATCCACGTTCATCTCAACGTGTAGCTTATTTGCTGCAATATTTCACCAACAGCCTTCAATTCTCTCAGATAGAATTTTGTGTGTATGCTCACTGTACGTTGTGTTCTACAGTTTTTTTCTTGTCACTCTTTATTTACAACTGCTTCATCATCTAACTCTTTCATAGTTCACTTCTCGGCAGTTTCTCAAGAGAAATTGTCGGATATTTGTTCTGGAGCTTAAAAATTCTACACATTTTTTCTTTAATGGCCAATATTTTTCTGCAATTTTGCCATTCGATTTGTTTGAGTGTAAGTTTACTGTTAATGGTGCTCTGGTTTTCCTCGTTATTGTTGTATTCATATAATAAAGGAGTGGTAAAGTTCCTTATACTTGATTCTGCTGAAGTGTGTTTATCGTTATATTTTCTAAACATTTTTATACTTTTTATCAAATTTACTAGGAAAACCGATTGACATGAATACAAGAAAACTTCGACATCGATTCCTGCTTGAATCAAAAGCAATCAGCTGTACAGAGAGCAATCGGATCGTTTTGTTCATCTCGATGGATAATTGGATATAACATTTAAAATTTACATTTTGATATAAGATGTACTTCATTATATGGGTACTTGTCAAATATAATACAGCGATTCTTACTTCGTTCAAGTCAACTGATGAAACTTCTTGAAACCTTCCCTTTTGAGTCTCAGCTCTTAAGGTCATAAACGGTGGAAGAACATTAATTAAAATGCACGCAATACGTGAATTATTTCGTTCTAAACCAATTATGTAAAAATCTAATCAATTACTTCTCAGCGAAGTTAATGATGCATGCTTGTATAATGTATATATCTTGTTGCTGTATCACTGAGGTCCCCTCAGCGACAGCAATAACTCCATGCAATAGGATGTCACTGCGCCACCAGCAGGCGCAGAATATATTAATCTGCGTAGTCTGCTCGTACATCTTCATACTCCGTGCTGTTTTATTAATATGTATTGGATGCTGGCAGCGGCCTCTATTATGAGAATAGACTTGCTGTCATGAGTGATACGAGACCTCGCTAGACCTGCCTGCTAGGCTCGCTGGTTCGAGTGTACAATGAATGCCGTGAACGTTTATATAGTGAATGTCGTGAACGTTTATATAGTGAATGTCGTGAACGTTTATATAATGAATGCCGTGAACGTTTATATAGTGAATGTCGTGAACGTTTATATAGTGAATGTCGTGAACGTTTATACGTTCTGACACATCACAGATCTGATACCGTCGTTTTTGGTTGTTTTGCGAACATGATGAGAAAAATGGCATGCAAACTAAAATGTTGATAGGAAATTTAATGAGAGTTTCTAATTGTGTGAATTTGTGTGAATTTGATTTGTGTTTTAGGAAGAATGCAGAATTTTTTGCCATCTCAGTACTGACATGGGCTGCCTCCATTCACATAATTTATGCGTTTACCTTATTCGTGGTTTTATTCATTTTCACGCACTACGGTTTTCATGTTTCTGAAATCTTTGAACACTTCCCTAGATCATTTATTAAATTCGGCAAATCCATATAGAATTTTTAGATTTTTCTTCTATTTAGCCGTAGAAATACTTGATATACCATAATTTGTTGATTGAAAAACTTAGACCTGATTGGAAATATTGCACCGTCATTATTGTGTTCGAAAAATTTCACTTTTTAAAATTAATTGCGATTTGTTCAGGCAATGTAATTATTGACATTACTGAACCAATCTGTGTCTTCGATTTTCCATCCCGTATTACCTATTAATAAAGGAAGAGTTTCGTATCTGAGGAAATGATTACAGATTTATACTAATAAATAATTGTCCACAAATATATAGTTGTTTCCAAAGCAAATCGTTCGGCCCTTGAATTATTTTTAATGTTAGCCACTACCCGCATGAAACACGGAAATGTTATAATTAAACTTAACTACAGCGATGATCATTTCTGTTAGCCCGAAAATAACGGCTAACAAAAATGTAACGAAAAGGCTAACATAAATGAAAATAAGGACTAACAAATTTAATTTCAAATAAATTCTTGAGAAATTTCGTCTGTAATGCATCGTTGTGTGCCAACCCTGATCGAAATTATGAAGAGTGCATTCACTAAAGCTCATATTTCACGAAACCGAGAAAGATGCACTACTTTTGATCTTGCTGTATTTGGTCTACCAGTCGGTAGCAATCAGGACGTTTATTCTGCCAACGTCTCCCATCTTTTTATACCACATTGATTCCAGGGAATATTTTTTGTCGTTATCCATTCTTTTGTTCGATGCAAAGACGCGGCGACGACACACGAGTGTTCGAGCGATAATTCTTTCGGCACACACAGAAATGTGTCTCTAGGCCTTCGTAGGCCTCCACCCACGCACCGAACGCCCAATTTTTTTTGTATTCCAGCACTGAATGCGGTGGGGTCTTGGAGTCTCCCCTCATGTCTCGAACACTCCCCTCATCCAGAGCTTTAGTTTCCCTCGAAAGCATTCCGTCCTTCCACTTTCCCTCGTCCAGACGTCACGGTTCTCCAAGAATGGTTGTGACTGCAGGTTTCTGCATAGATTTCTCTACCAGCGCCTCGGTTTTCTTACTTTTGGGACGTTTTTTAGCTTGAAAGATTTATGGGGCGAGGGTGTGAGGTGGACCCTATAGCTCTTACCTCGGCTGGTGCTGCGCTGCGACGAATCCTAATACGTTTTTTATACAGGCCTTCTCATTAATTCTCGTCTGTTGTATGAAGATCTCTGAGAAGGACTTTAAAAGGAACGGACTTCATATAAATAATCTTAATGGGCAATGTATTATTCATTCAGATCGCAAGCTTTGAATTCAGTGCTGAACTTGCGGTGAGTTGCGTCGACATTCTTTTTATAGCCGCATATTTTTTAATAGGCATGAAGCCTCCTTGTTACCTAATATTTTCATTTATGCATGAGGAATGAATTTGTTGCAATCCACAATTATTTGTCCAAAGGATAGCTCTACGCTTTTTCTTGTAAGAAATTTATTTCTCATTACATCCGAATTCCTATTCGTAGAACGCATTAGCACGAATACGCGCATCGCAGTAAAGATGAACGTGAATATTGCCTAGTGAACGTATCGCCCGGTACATAATATTTTAACGCTTATTCACTTCTCAAATAAATTTAATTTTTTCCCTTACTGGGTTAAAAGATCATAATGGTTCTGACTTATTTCGGGTGTAATGAACAGTCATTCTTCAAATTGAGTTCAATATTTCTAACCACATTGAAAATCTAATATGGCATTTCTAATATAAAATCTAAAACTAAAAATAATATTCTAGATTAGTTGATAATCTACATTTTTCTCTTCAAACTCTACTCATTGATATTTGTTATAAAGTATTTCTGAACAGCATTTTGCTGTGTGACCGATGATTTCAATGTATTTTTATGGCCTCCCCAGTTCTAGAAATCTAATTTGACTGACAAGCTCCCTGTATCACCATGTTAGGCCTGCAATACCCTCTTCAAAAACCGTACATGAAACCAAAACGGAATCATAACCGACCGGTTGATTGGCCACCGGCTGAGCTCTACCCTTGCGTGGACGGTTTTCACACAATCGACAGGTAGTTAAAGAAATAATCAAGGAAACTTTTATTTTAATTCATCAAACAGAATCATCTTGAGTTTCAGTTCGAATGGTTTAGCTTCATAGTAATGGCGAAAATATTTAGTCGAAGAGCGCCGAATCCAAAAGTTCAGAATACGGTATAAGAGAAGTTGAAGGTTGATGGTTGACAGAACACGTGACGTAGATATAACGTAAGGCCGGCCAGTTTCAGGATCGGGTTAATGTATACTGTAGAAGAAACAAGTTAAAATTATAAATTTTGCGAAATGCCAAAATAAATAAAAAAATGTCAATTTATTTGCACAGAAAAACCACAACAAACCTGAGGTTTAAATGCCCAGTGTGGTGATCACTTATTGAAGGTAGAATAATGCAGGAAAATAGCGGAAATCAGTTTAAGGGGTGGGAAGTTGGACGAGAAAAATAGCTAGAACAGTAGAAGGTTTTGATGCTTGAGAAATTTGAGATAAAGACTTAAGACTAAGATTTAAACAGTGATCTTTGCAAGTGACGTCAAGAAACGCCCTTCTTGAGCAAAAACTACTGAAAATTTGAATAGCTTGATTTGATTTATAATAAATCCTGAATAAATTTACAAAATTAAGTTTGAATTAGAATTAATTTGAATTGTAGCACTTAAACTAAGTCCAACTTCCCAACAGATTGAATCAATGAATTTAATAGGGCAAAAAAAAATAAACAAAACGAAATTCAAACGACATTCACACAAACCAAGGGATAGAGAAACAGGTTTAAAGGAAGATGGTAGATACTTGAACGTTGATGCAGGTAAGTTGACGAACGGTTGTATGGCTGATATGACTGGCAATCGGCAATGAAAACTGCAGAAATGTTAATCTTTTGAATCTAGATTGGATTTACCACTTTGAATTGGATTTGATTTAACACAGATTTTGTCACTGGCGGCACATATAATTTGATACAATCGATAAGTGATGCTGATGAGGACTTGTAAGATCCGCGGCAGAACCCCTGATTTAGACTACTGGTAATACTTATTCTTCGGCTTAAGATAGAGAATCGGATTCTAGAAGTAAGATAATTCGGTTAATAATGGATCTTATAAACAAACCCTAGCATATATACTAATTAACGGTGGGAAATGAGGAATTTCTCACACTACCCTTGCGGGGACGGTCGGGTGACCCTCGGCCGCCTCCCACGCGTCTGCATCCCCTCGTTTTGCCCTCGTTTTGTCACTTTTTTATGGCACTCTCGTTGCTCGGAGCCGTCTTTGGGTCCTTCATAATATTGGCATATGAGCTGGTAATGTCGTTTTTGCCATCGATTTCGGGTGGCGCTACGGGATTGCCAAGTCGGCGTCATTACAGGCGTCGCCTCTGAATGCACAATTGATTTTTGTGTGCCTTTTGCCGTGATCTGAATTATTTTTACAGAATTATCTCAATTTTTGTTGCTACAGGTTTTTATTTTAGGAGGTGAACTCGTCAATTTTTTGTCGCTACAGGTTTTTATTTTGGTTGAACTCGAAATGGTTTCTTATCTTAGCGCGATTTATATGGTCAATTTCAAATGTGCGTCAATATCGTGGTAGTATTGCTTTGCAACTCTGCAATTGTAGGTACTATGGGACCATTTTTATTTCAGCAAACGTTTCCATATTTCATCCAACTCAGCAGATACTCCAACTCAGTAGATACTCAACTATCTCGCTCTGGTCGAAAAAAATATAATGCTGGTCAAAAATACGATTTGTAGGGTTAGATTACAACATAATAAGCACAATGCTGTTTTGATCTCGCTCATTTGTTGTGGTCCAGCTTTAATTGTCAATAAAATAGATCATGTCTCCACGGCGACAAAAGTGCTGTGGCCAGTTGAGTAGCATTGACGTTAGAAAAATCAGATCGTTTACTTTGTACCTGCTGGATTCGTGATGAATGGCCTCAAGTTCAGATAGTCCTTAAGTTGATTATTAATAAGTGAGCATTACAGTCCAATTATTTCATGATTGCTGACTGTACAACTGTTAGTCTCCAGTTAATTTAGGACATAAATAGCAATGTGTTCACTTATTTGTATATGTTCTGTTTATTATTTGTCAAATTCACGTTGTTCTAAAAGAACGATATGTTCATGCACTATATATGAGCTCATAATTGAGAACCTTATAATTCCATATCTCAATATCTGTTTGCTCATTAAGAAAACTGAACGCCGGCTTGAGCGTTCGCTGCAGTGCTCGATATTCATGAGAGGCGCTTTGCTGCTCAGGGTTATTGCTTCCTTTAATGCCATTATTTCCCGTTATTTCTTACCTAACAATCATCCTGATTTGCCGCCTGCCCTTGAGGTCTGCGATGGCTAAGCAGGATTTATTACATTGCGCTCGCTTAACGAATGTGGCCGCTCCTGCTGCACGCGGAATATCTAATTCCTTATTACGAGAACTGCCTCGATCTCATGCCAGCAAACTTTTATGCTCTGCTGTTGCTGAATCTCGGTTGGTGTTGCTTGAATTCAACCATAGAGTATGTTGTAATGTATTTTTTGCTCAATTGTTGTAATGTCTTCCCTGCGATTTGCAACAGTTCTTGAATAAATAAGCAAAAATATCAATGGTTATAATCATTCTTATTTATTAAAATAAAACTAAACTTTAAAGAATTCTGCCCTCCCTTGGGACCTTTCTCCCGAATGGCACTTTAGATAATTAAATGAAACCAACTTTAACCAAGAATTTTCAGAACTTCCTTCATTTGAAGCTATTTCATTGCAATTCTATGTATTTCTGCATGAGTTGAACATTATCAGTACATATCATTGCGCAGATATCCTTATTTCCGACACATTCCTATCCACGACATTCTTTGTTCCACGCCTGGCTGCTGATGACAGCAGATCCTAGCCGTCATTACTGCGCCGACCCTGCGCCGCGCTTCCTTCGACGACCCTGCGCCGACCCTGCGCCGACCCTGCGCCGCGCTTCCTTCGACGACCCTGCGCCGACCCTGCGCCGCGCTTCCTTCGCATGCTCCTCAATGTAAATCCTCATAACGAGACGCGGGCGCGCGGCGTTGTGGTGCTGTTGCATATTCAGGGCTAGTCTAGTCTTAGAGTCCTACATCGACTTGCAGACTAGTGGACGGAGCACACAACTTGCAGACTAGTGGACTGAGCCGTGCGCTGACTATGATCCGACTGGTGCACTGACTATACTTCGACTGATGACCTAACTCTGCACCGGTTGGTGCACTGTCTTTTCTGACTGGTGCACTTTCTCTGCTCTACCTGGTGCACTATCTCTGCTCTGATGGTGCACTGACTTGTGCACTGCCTCTGCTCTGACTGATGCAAGGTCTATTCTTCTGGCAGATGCAGTTCTGTTATATTGACAGGTTTAAAGAAAGTTCTATTCCTCGGGCGCACTAAAAGTTCTATTTTCTTGATAGATGCACTGAAAGTTCTGTTTTCCTTTCTGGTGCACTGAAAGTTCTATTCTTCTGACTGACGCAGTGCAAGTTCTATTCTTCTGACTGATGCACTGAAAGTTCTGTTAACCTGACTGGTGTGTTGACAGTCGAAGACTTTGCATTGATTAGTCAACGCCATGCAGTCCATATCTCGGCACTTGTCATGGCGGTCGAGTGATCCATATAAGCACTCCAGTTCTGGGGCCATACTTTCAAAACTCGCTAAGTGAACGTAAGTACTTACGCTTTATTTTCTTGTCTATGATTGGTGGATTTTGCTTGAAAGGCCGTCAATGATTGGCTGATGAACTTACGATCTCTTAATTTTTTTTTGAAAGTATGGGCCCCTGGACGTTGGCAGAGGCATCGAAAGTTCAACTCGTGGCATTGCAGACCAGCTAGAATTTTGCCAGCCTGCTCACTGCACATACAATTCGCTTTATAATTAATTAGAAAGTAATGAGTGACTATAGCTGCGATAGAACCATGCGATAACTTTATTGCAATACCAAGTGAACGATTTACAGGGTTTCGCTAACCGTAGAACTCTGTGTGAAAAACCGATCGTTATTGCGAAAGTTTTTCCTACGCACAGAAACAGTTAGCCTCCATGAAAAGTCCTACATGGAAGCCAGATAGCTATGTTTGAAAACCAGCGTCGATCAAATATCAATGAAAGGTCATCACAATTGTTTGGTGGCCAGTGAATTTTAGTTTGGGACTGATGTGCAACACTCAATGCCCGATCGTTAAAATTTATTCGTTACAGCATATACCATATTGACAATTTGATATGCTTATACATAAATATCAACAGATCTCTACGTTGTTTTTTAACTTAAATGTCCGTGCTTAAATTCGTTGTGATCAATTTACGCCTCCAAAACTGTAAGAGTAGCGGCAAATGATAGCCGTGTATGATTATTATCACGTTGGAAAATGACTTTATTTTTCAAAATTTTGGTATAGGTATTGAAACCTAGATGCCCGTCACTATTCTTGTCTTACTCGAAGTTCTCTTGGAGTTCATTTGTATTCGCACTTTTTGCAGTCACGGACCACAGCTTACTCTGAATTTGTAATATTGCCCATCTGACATAAATTAAAGAATTAGCTTTCTCCTTAGCCTCACCTTCAGTTAGTCGCTTATCTAACACAGATAATATGAATATTCTGTTTTCATTTGTGATTATAATTTTATTTAACGTTGAACAACAGTTATTCATTCAGCGTTGCTTCTGTAAAATGTTTATTTATTTTCTGTTTGCGCCGTTCATAGATTACAGACTTGAGCCTTTGTGAATGAAAAAAAATTTCCGAGATTAAATTACAAACAAAGATCAGTCAACTTGGTTAACCGCACTAAGATCTAGAACTCCGTTGATGAACCGAGACATTTGTTGCCAAATATTTTGCAAGAGCGCATGTTGCCAACCGCAAGCATGTAGTATTTGTGGGAACACGCGTCGTTCTTCTGACCAAACGTCCAAATTGATTCGTGGAGCGCCGGCCTTTGCTTAAAGAGACACACCCTGGCACACAGTGCAGTGGACTATTAAACAAATAAGCTTCCTTTCACCACGGAAACTCAACAAATGATCGTAAAAAAGGATGAATAAAAATGATAAACTAAGAACTATAATTATAAATAAACAAATAATAATAAATAAACCGTGTTTTTTTGCAAATGTTATAACTTTCAACTGAAGATTCGGATTAAATCAGCTTCGGAGCCTTTCTGTAATGTAAATGTAAACCCAAATTTAGGACAAGTAATAATGCTACACTCCGATTATGGCACCGAACACTGTACACATGAATGAATAACACATATACACATGAATCTATAAATTCACGACATCTATTGAAGCATCACTGAATTTACACGCACAATCACGCTGTTGTGGATCACGCAACAACAGTAAATAAGAAAATATTTGTTGATTAAGTCATATCGGCTGTAAAGCGAAGCTAAAATGACAAATTTCACGAATCCTATTCGTGAAATTTCGCAATAACAAATTTCACGAATCCGCAACCCCTAACAACTGAAGTCATATCTCTGAGTCTCTACTGTAAGAGACACATACTCGCTCACTGAAGTCATGTCTCTGGGCCTCTACTGTAAGAGACACTCTCTCGCTCACCGAAGTCATATCTCTGAGTCTCCACTGTAAGAGACACATCCTCGCTCACTGAAGTCATATCTCTGAGTCTCTACTGTAAGGCACAAAATTTGCCTTCAGGTAATCTTATAACTATATCTTTTATTCGTATCTTTTGCTCTCGGTTTTTAATAGGTTTCGTTTCTAGTTTTTATCAATGTAGTTATATTTCTAAAATTACGATTAACCGTGTATGTGAATGGCTCATCATAATTTGAATTTGCACTGAAAGATAATGTGTTATCATAAATATTATGTATCATTTATACTGATATTTTCCTCGAGACTACCTATGCTAGCTGAGATAGTTAGTTAAGTTTTACTTATTAGTGTTGTTGTTATAACGCCTAATTATTAATGTTGTAACGCCTAATTACTTCGCCGCGCATATATGCCTTTTTTCTCGCATTATATTCCTGTTCATTTGACACTCTCACACGTCAAAATGACGATAGAAAATCGGCTTAAGAAGAAGTATTGTTCCTCTTTTGTTTGAGAAGGAGTCGGGACTTCTCCCTATGTAGCGACTTCGGTGGTCCTTTTAACAATACTCTGCTTTACCAGTCTTCGATGGAGATAAATACCTAAATGCCAATGGAAAA
This sequence comes from Hyalella azteca, assembly GCF_000764305.2. Taxonomy (NCBI): domain Eukaryota; kingdom Metazoa; phylum Arthropoda; class Malacostraca; order Amphipoda; family Hyalellidae; genus Hyalella; species Hyalella azteca. Next base: position 184,511 of record NW_025940483.1, read on the forward strand.
AAAGAGCCCTCAGCATATCTCCCTCTCCCTCGGCGCGTAGAGGTGCTCTTAGTTGCCGCGCTTCTCTCGCTAATGTCGCTTTTTATAAAGAATTCCCAAGCTTCCCTGCAAACATGAGGAACATGAGGCGACGCCACCAGTCAGGCCTTGCGCTGTCACTAAACATGCTTCACCGCGCCAACATATTTCGTTATCATGTTATTAGTTCTAACATGCTTACCTAGTTATCCTTCACTGAACATGTTTAAGAGCTCCACCATATTCTCTTATGATGTTATTTGTTGGCGCCAACATATTCTGTTATCATGTTCCCTCTAACATCCTTACATAATCATCCTTCACTAAACATGCTTCAAGGGTCCAACATAATCTGTTATCATGTTCGCTCTTTATCATGTTCCTTCTAACATCCTTACATAATCATCCTGCACGAAACATGCTTCAGGGCACCAACATATTCGGTTATCATGTTCGCTCAAACATGCTTGCCTAGTTTTCCTTCGATAAACATGCTTCACGGCGCAACATATTCTGTTATCATGTTCCCTCTAGCATGCTTACCTAGTTTTCCTTCACTAAACATGCTTAGGGGCGCCAACATATTCTCTTATCATGTTCGTTTTAACACGCTTGCCTAGTCATCCTTCACTAAACATGCTTCAGGGCACCGACATGTTCTGTTATCATGTTCCCTCTAACATGCTTACCTAATCATCCTTCACTAAACATGTTTAAGGGCGCAAACATATCCTGTTATCATGTTTATGCTAACTTACGTCATTACCTGTAAGCGCGACGGTGACTTCCGAACGCTCTTACTTCAGCGCCCGCCAGACAACCGTACTTTAACCGTGCAGGGAAGTGAACTTGAGATTTTTAGCACTTTATTGACAGGAAGGCACCGATGAGAACACAAAATAACACAAGATAAACCTAAAGTGAACTAGAGTGAACTCGGTATACCCAGCGGATGGCTCGTACTGAAGCTAACTAATCGTTATACCCGAGTTAGGTTCTGTAAGCAAAGAATAACAAATTTAAGATGTAGCAATAAGGGTTAATCCTAGTTATTCCTAACAAAATTACTATTCATAAATATAAAAACTCGAATTTATATTTCACAATATAACTATTCACAATCATCACGCACTAATTTACATGTCACAATAAATAAGGTCACAGAATTAAGGTTCACCAACAGTGAAGTGCATTAAAGTTCTTCACGACTAATAGAATGAAAGTGACCCGCTTCGGATGATCAGGATGAACAGGCTTTTTCTCTAAATGAAAATGCTTGTAAAAACCGAAAGACAAAAAACATTAATGGAAAAATGGGTACAAATTTAACAGAACAAATACAAGAATAACTGTTGAATGCTCGCAAAAAAATTATAAGGAAAATCGCGGTACAAAAATTAGAGACGCATGAGGCGCGGCTACAATTCAATGTTCAATTTTTATAGGAGTAGAGTTAGTGTAAATAATATTTTCCATATCTATGGTTGAATCGATCCATATTAGGAATTAATAGATCGAATCTTGATGTTATGTACGAGTGAAAGTGTTACCTTGAATGTACGGTCGTCATATGAATGTCGCGAAGGAGTTCGGTGCTTATTATTATATATAACCAGTTAAATTCTGTTATTGTTCATCTATAATTGATTGTGTTGAGTGAGAATAATTATTTATTATTCTCAATAAATAATTATTAATAAATAATAATTATTTATCGAGGGGTTGATGTGATCGCTCGATCAATTGCATCCATAAGAAAATGTTGTTTTGCCTTTGGCGTGAATTTTTGATTGATTTTCAATTCAATATTTTGCGAGAAACGAAATATATGAACAATAAATCAATGAAGATAGTTGTTTTAGATACGAAATATTTGAAGATTAAATTAATGAAAATAATTTTTTTCTCGAAAATATTTGAAGAATAAAGTTCTCTGTTTTCATACTCGTCACGTGTTTGTTTGAGAATGGCATGGTTCTACTTTAGAGATCATAAAAAATAAAAGACAAGAAGGACTATATCTTCAATTAGGAAATCATTATATATCTACTATATGGAGGAGCGCATGTATGGTATCATAGATTTAATCTAACATTAATGGAGGCAGATGAGTTCTTGAATGATTTATGCGATGATGTTTAGCTCGTAATAATCTGAAGTCGCATGTCATTTTCAAGGTGATTATTGAATCACTAGGCCATTCAATAACAGGCCATTTAGTATCGCTTAACTTCATCAGAAGGCATAATTTTTGGCATCAACTCTACATGGACGAGTCTCGGTTTCCTGCCCTGTTTCACGACCACTTCCCGTCATTTCCATAGGTTTTCTTGTAATGACCTTAAATCAATCGGCCTTGTGTTCAAATTAACGATATCAATAATTTTGCCGTCCATCAAATTGAGGAGCTAAATGGGCTGGCTAAACGCCACCGTGGGTAGTTTTCTAGAAGTAGTTTATTACTTTACATGAAGCTTTAATGGAGCATAAATCAGGCTCATCTTGTTCTTTTGCGTGCATTTCACTCCTTGCTTCTGACAACCAAGATGCGCTTCATGCGAGTTGGTAAAATTTTGTGATTTTTGATTTTGTGATCATTTATTTTATGTACTCAAAGCGAATAAATTCTATTCTCAGTTAAGAAATTTATACATCTCTACGGATTGAAATTTTATTTTTTGGTTCGATTGATGCCAAGCTTCAATATCGACAATTTCTCAAAATTTTCCCATTGAAAATTATGCTTGTCAGTTACCTGACAGCTACGCGTTAAAATAACTTGTTTCAGTCATTGCTGTGAACGTACTGCAATCTATGTCTAAAATGAGCGACATTTAGATATCAAATCATTTATTGCTTTTAGTTTTCACAAATTATACTTTATGAAATTGCAGCAAAACCACTTGTAAGCAAGAGTGAAATTGTACGAAATTTAAGCCTATTTGTAATTTCTGGTGAAGCAATAGATATTTTCCGATAACCGCATTGTTGTTCTGAATAATATATTGTACCATATTAAGTTTGAGTGTGAAAAATTAAGTTTAGAATGAGCAAATTATTGGTGAATAATAATAACTCTTCTCAATTCTGAGTTAATTCTAGATCTTGCTTGAGATACGTGAGGTATTACACGAAATATGATCAGATATGAGATACGTAGGATCTCTTACGGGATACTTGTGATATGTCACGGGATTCATGGAATCTCACTCGATAGAAGTGAAATCAGTTACGGTCTTTTCTTACGGGATTTACAGAATCTTACGGGATTTATATGATCTTATGGGATTTACAGGATCTCTTACCAATACGGGGGATCCAGGTATAGGTATGTTATACCTGGAATTCATGTATATCCTACGGGATGTTATGGATCTCCTATGAGGTTTTCTAAATTTCTCACGTGATACATTGAATTTTTTACGAGATACCTAGGATCTCTTATGGAGATCGAAGCTTTTTTCACTAGACTTCCTGCGTTTTAAAAGCTTCACTGGAACTTTTCAGTCGTGTTTTAAATGAAGTATTGACAACAGATATATTTATTTTTGTGTAATAACTAAAACGCTAATATGAAAATATTTGCAATAGAATACGTCTTTTTATTTTCACTCTAGAGTAAACCATGATAATTACTACCAACTGCTGGAGTTTTTATCTTAGAATAGAGGGCAATTTTACAAATTTTCAATTTGATTCATTGACAATTAACGAGTGGGAATCATATCAACCGAGTTATCAACGGTAACTATTTCGAATCAACAAGGATGAGAAAAGATCGATTGCTAAAATTTTCATTATAATTTTATACAAACATTTATTTCTAATTAAGTACCTGATGAACGTACACGTGAAATGCTATCGAAGAATCATAATGCAGGTTTTTCTGAACTTTTAATCCATTCTGATATAACAACAAATTCGTGAGAAATATTCCCTTTAACTTCACTAATTAGGAAACTTTCCTTGTCTCGATGAGCGTATAATTTAAAGCGCTACTCACGTTTGTAAAACAATGAAGCATGATCGTTTATTGTCTAAGCTATTGAGTTTGCAATATATTTGCTCTGGTGTGACCTAACACGTAGTTATATAAATGGTTCTTGCGGTCGCCCCAGCAAGGCCTGATCTTCTGTAAATGAGGAATGGCAGCCAAGATTTATTGCAACGGTTATTAGAAACCTTAATAGCATTCAGTAGCATGTTTGTAACATCCATATGTTGCTTATTAGAAACCTTAATAGCATTCAGTGGCCTGTTCGTAACATTCATATGTCGCTTATTAGAAACCTTAATATCATTCAGTAACCTGCTCGTAACATTCATATGTCGCTTATTAGAACCCTTAATAACATTCATTGGCCTGTTTGTAACATCCATATGTCGCTTATTAGAAACCTTTATAGCATTTAGTAACCTGCTCGTGACATTCATATGTCGCTTATTAGAACCCTTAATAACATTCATTGGCCTGTTTGTAACATCCATATGTTATTTATTAGAAACCTTAATAGCATTCAGTAGCATGTTTGTAACATTCATATGTCGCTTATTTTTAGAACCCGTAATAACATTCATCGGCCTGTTTGTAACATCCATATGTCGCTTATTAGTAAACCTCAATAGCATTCTCAGTATCCTGCTTGTATAACTTTCATTCATATTCTATTAGAAACCTACAATAAGCATTCTGTAGTCTTCTTTCAACATTAATATGTCGCTTATTAGAAATCTACAAAAAGCATTCAGAAACCTGCTTATAATATTCATAGGCAAATGTTGCATATAACCCTTAATTCCTTCTATAAGATCGGCTGAACTCCTTGCCCTCCGTATATTTTTTGGCTTTTATGGTGGGCAATTGGTGTTTAAGTAATCTATAATGAATTCCAAAATTGTGAATTCAACTAATTCTAAGAATTTATCGAAGATTGTTGGAATATGTGAAGTTGGAACTTAATTTTGGGGAATCTATTTACGTGTAAACAACAATCATTCAGTAATTTTTAGTTTCTATTTCTAAAGAAACATTATTCTTCAAAGAAACCAGCATACTGAAATAGTTGTATCATATCAAATGCAATCTCTCGCGTCTGTTCTGACACATGTCAAAAAATAAAGCTCCTTTAAAAAATATAAACTCTTTAGCTTAGAATGACTTGCAATAGGTCAGAACATTTTTTTTATGTCAGATCATCAAAAAAATTAACTGTGTATTTGTATCTGTGCTTATTTTGTCACCGAAGTTTAGGATCACTCCGATTATTATCATAATTAGTTAAAAATTCCACTCATTTCTTTTTAAATATCCGTGTTTAATGACGTGATGAAATCATTTTATATTTTACAAATAGATGTTTATATTCATCGAAGAGCAATTGAGATTTATAATCTTTTCTTTTCCGTAAATGTTGCGGCCATAATTCATTTATACTTCAGCTCATATTTCATTTAAATGCTGTTCCTTGCAATGCAGTTCCGCCTGGTGCCAAAGCTGCTGGATCTCATGACCAGGCGATGCCTTCCTGCGGCTGTTGAAATAAAGTGCAACTCCTGCGTGGTTCAATTTAGCCTTTCTAGAGCGCTGTTTATGTGGTTTAATTAATGAGCAACGTCTGCGTATAGTGCAATTAAAGGGCAACATCTGCGTAGTTTAATTAAAGAGCAACGTCTGCGTAGTTTAATTAAAGAGCAACATCTGCGAAGTTTAATTAAAGACCAACGTCTGCGTAGTTTAATCAAAGAACTTCTGCGAAGTTTAATTTAAAGAGCAACGTCCGCGTAGTTCAATGAAAGAACAACATCTGCAAAGTTTAATTATAGAACAACGTCTGCGTAGTTTAATTGAAGAGCAACATCTTCGTAGTGCAATTAATTAAAGAACAACGTCTGCGTAGTTTCATTAAAAAGCAAACGTCTGCATCGTTTTACTCAAGACCAACGTCTGCGTAGTTTGATTCAGGAGCAAAATTGGCCTGGTTCAATTCAAGAGCTATGTTTGACTGAAACAATTGGTAAGCGACAATTGGTTGGTTGGTTCACTTTCAACGCGACGTTATATTTGGGTTAATTCACGTGTGGCATTTGCCTGGCTTAATTCAAAAGCGATATGTGGGGTTTAATTCAAAAGCGACTCTTGCCTTTAATTCAAGTGCTGCTGTAGTGACAGCTCCCGCCGATGTGAGTTTTGGTGCAAATTACATGGCGGTATCGAAGGTACTTGTAATTTAAGGTAATAGATTTCATTGGCTGGGCCACGTGCTCTTCTTGAATATGCTATGATGACACTCACAATTTTGGTGTTTTGTGTGCACTCAGTTCGATGCGTCGATCTTGAAAACGGAATTGCCTTCTATTCTTCACAGGGGCCGCCGATGTCGAATATGTAGAAACAATGCCAGAATTCTCCTATAGGGTGTGCTTGTTTTCATGAGGTGTGTAATGTTATTTATCTAATTGCTTTCATTTTTGTATCTTTTTTACCGTGCATTTTTGTGTATCCACTTTCAATTTAAAATATATTTCATCTCATGAAAGGCTCTGAACTTCATTTTTTAGTAATTTTACATTTAAATTTTTGTGTTTTGCATTATTTGTTATTTTTTACTTTTAAATTTAATCGTATTTATATAATGATTGATATTTTATTCCAGTTGCACTTTGCATGACATATAAGATAATTTCTTTAGTATAAGCTTCAAATTAATTGCAATTATGAAAACTCTAGCTACACATTACATTTTTTCATTAGATTGAGTTTTACCGCAAAATGTTTTTATAAGGCATAATTAAAATCAAGCCCAACGAATCACATTGCCGAATCACTGAAATTATAGAATTGAAAAAAATTAACAAAACAGGGAAACTTCATAGTTATAAATTATGTTTTAACAGGCTAATTATTTTGTCGTATGTCATGTAACGTGATTACGAGTAAACGAAGGACATAATCTTGGTCTCATTTGTGAAGAGAAAGAGAAATGCAGCAGCAACAAACAAGCTCATCAAACATCGCTGGCGGTAAACACGAGGACATTCCTAAATAAACTTGCGCCCGATGCTGCAATCCCAGCCTGCGTTCTCTTCTTCGTCGTCTCGTCGGTCATCAAGCGCGTGAATTCGTCTTAAAATTGAATTTTTTTCAGTAGAATTTTATTTCAAAATTGAATTTTTGATTTGTTTTTAGTTATTATTATTTAAACTTGCGTCCGATGCTGCAATCCCAGCCTGCGTTTTCTTCTTCGTCGTCTCGTCGGTCATCAAGCGCGTGGAGTTCGTCTTAAAATTGATTTTTTTTCAGTAGAATTTTATTTCAAATTGAATTTTTGATTTGTTTTTAGTTATTATTATTTTATTATTAATTATTTTTACTTTTGAGTATTCATATCATAGTGGAATTTTCGATGGTGGAATTTTTCGTACAATTTTGAGACAATTTTTTTACTACTTACATCATGACAATGGAGAGTTTTCGCTAATTTTGTCGAGGATTTTCATTTGTAGTTTTGTTTTTAAAATGAGATTCAAAACCCGCACTGAGTTTTTTTCATTTTGTATTGTTTAGCATCAATTATTACTCTGCATTTCTGTTTTTTAAATGGAATTAACTACCATTGACAGAAATGTAAAATTTTGGGAAATTTTGCATGAAATATTATCTTCAATTTATTTATTTCGTCTGTTCATGTGATCGCAATGAACGATTACAATTTAATTTCATCATTACTGAAGTGAAGCCGGCATTTCTTTTATCATTAATGCGCAAATTAATAGTTCATTAACGATGCGCAAATTCATCCATAAGCAATTAAATCATTGAAATTTAGTTATTTCTCCTCCCACTTTAAATAAGAACTTGAAAACTGCGCCATAAAGATCGAGTACCTCGAGCGGTGAAGAACCTAACTGTCGTTTCTATTTCCTAACTTCAAATAGTGACCACAACTTGAACTAGGAAGTCGCACACATTCTGAGTCGCTGCATGCTTACAAGTACTCTGCATCATGCGCATTTTAATGCCTTAGCAACAATTGATGGGTCATTACCTAGAACATTTCACGTGTGAATCTCGCTAACAAATATTCTTCGCCCTGTCATTACCACACCGTACATTGCTCGCCCCAGCAACCTCACGCATCCATAAATCTAACACTCTCCTCTTTATTTAAAAGCGTAAAGCGGAAATCAACTCTCGAGGCGGCATTCAGCACGACCCTTAGTTTCCTTATTTTTGTAGAGGCTGCGAGCTACATCCAATTTGTCGGCGCGTTCCTTCAGTCGCAAATCCTAAACAAACACACAGTTGGACCGTGGGACTCGCTAAGCAGAGTGAGTGCCTTTGAAACCGTTGCCTATACTCAATGCTTCGTACAATTCCTGTAGCTCTGGTGATTGATCGATCTATGGTTATCGTGAGGCGTAGAAATCGTCTTAATAAATGACAATCGCACAGTATACATTCCCATGGCACTCGTTAAAGCTCACAATCAAAGCGCCTGATATTAGACTACGCTCAGTGATGGGAATGTTCACTTGTAATTGTGTTACTGTACTACCGTGGTTAGATTTACGATCTTTTAAGTGTGTGGTGGGGGTTTTCTATTGTTGATTTTTTCTTCTGAATTCAACAGCAAACTTATTGAAGAAAGAGTATGTCTGAAAATAGGAAGAAAATTTGGTCAAAAGTGTTCTTTCTAAAAGTTTCATGTGCATTAAAGTTTTAACCTACATATTGTAATGCACTATTATAATAGTATTACACGAATGTCACAAATTTACCGTAGTGATGCTTTAGCATATTGAATTCATTATTTGCTTTTGTTGGAGTTGTTTAAACTTACAATTTGAAGTGAACGCGTAATTCTTGTCTCGTCATGAATTTTATGCAGCTATTCCTGAATAAATTTACCCGGTCTTTGCACCTGTTTTTGCCAAAGAGGTTTTCTTATCCTCTATTTTTATTGCCTATTTGCTCATTTTCGTTCGATTATTCTGTCAGTTCTCGCTGGTCAGTCATTTTATAATTGATATTATCGTTTTTGTTTCCACAACTACTGTCGTTAATATGAAATTTTGTGGATAACATCGTCATCGACACAATATTCTGCCTTTCCACAATTTGATATCTAAACCAGCTCATTACAGCCTCATTTTATGCATCAACCTAATTTCATACCTATCATTTCAGCAAAAACATGCCAATTATTCTTCAAGAACGCTTCATATTTCTCGATGGATGTAGCCTCTTTCTACGGAGCATTCCATGGCGGTGTACCTAGTATACTTCTTCCCTCAGTTTTGTGCAGGCAAAGATGCTCGACTCGCTGATAGTTTTATTCCCATGAGCGCAAAGTTTCTATTTCTGCGACATGTTAATGACTTGAGGCTCGGAAAACTTGATAAATAGGGCCGAACAAATGTCAGGGATCAGGCCCTCGACTTCAAGTCTCAGTGCGGGGTTAGACTGGACTTAGAATTAGAATTCAAGCCTGAAAATTCATAACCTCCGAATTCAATCTACAGTTGGTGGAATTTTCGCTTCGTTCTATTATAGTTCTGAAGATTTTTATATTAGACCATAATATTCTATATTAATGGACAAAATGGTATATAAAAATTTTGTATACATTAATGATTCTCAAACGCTCCGTGTTCTACATATCGATGAATTATTATATATCACTATAACCATTCCAAGTTTCGTTACCTCGTGGAGATATTAGCTTTAAAAAGTGGTCTATTAAAATATGAAGTTCTTTAAGTTTTTCTGAAATTTGTTATATATATTGTATAATTTTGACAATGACCAAGTGAATGGGTAGATCACAAAATTCAGGCATTGATTCTTAGTTCTTCGTTTAAAGAGTTTAATCATTATTGTTTAATTTCAGCAGGGACTTAACAAACGTAAGATACAAATTTAATTTAAATTTAAATTTGCATATCTTAACAGTTCTGTATTTTTCTCCACAAAACCCTAATTCTCTTGGAGCCCCGCAATGTCTTTCTTGTGGTTTTGCCGTCTCCGCTGCTCTTTTCGAAGCCAAAATAGGGGATTTTGACGGCTGAGGCGCCAATCGCTAGATTTATGCCACACTCTGCTCAATGAGCTGGACAAGTTAACAACCGACGCTCTGTTGGAAGTGTTTCCTGCGCACCTTTTGCATTTGAATAACTCGCATGCCGGGACATGAGTTCGTGTACTGTGGTTTTACATTTCAAAAGAAGGTTCAACCTATGGTATAACTTTCGCACCTATACTTATTAGCGAGTATTCACTTTACAACTCGACATGTGATAAAAATTTCACTCTAAAATTCCGTTAACTCTAAATCTCTACCTATCAATCTACTCTCTCAACTCTACTTATGACGGAGCATGTCACTTTACAACTCTACATAACTCTACAACTCTGCCTATGGTATAATAACTACTCAGCTTATCAGTTTTTCTGGCCAAAATTGAAAAATATGATCCAAGATTTTTTAATAAAGGTTATTTATTACTATACAGGGTCTTTGCAGGTCAACAAACCAAAAAATTTAAACCAAGAAAATCCGGGTTAATTCACCGACTCTTCATTGGAAACGTTTCGGAGATCAATTCCACCATCAGTTCAATAACTGAAATAATACCATTTTTATCTACAGAAATGCCAAATTTGCGAGAGATTAAAACGGGCAAATGATTGCAAAATTACCAATTAACAATTTTAAGCGGGTAAAAACTATAAGCGATGTTAAGATGAGGACAAATGATCTGTATCAATCCTCTTCAACATTTTAATAACGCAATGTATTATACTTTAATACCTATTTTTCCATCGGATATTATTGAACTTTTGCACGAATTAAATTTTTTATTCATTGCATTGCATACTTTATTATGCATAGTATTATACTTTAATACCTATTTTTCCATCGGATATTATTGAACTTTTGAACGAATTAAATTTTTTATTCATTGCATTGCATAAACAAAAAACTCTAAAGGAACTGAAACTGGTGAGCTGAAAATAGCGCCGCTGGCACATGTCGCGGCTCTAGAGGCTGGTCATTTAACTGTCGTGTCCGCCCTTAGTTGGGGAATCCTTACAGAAAATTCCCCTTAGGGCAGTCAAATATATTTGCTTACGTTGCTATATTTACCCTCAGTGACGCTCCGATGTTCCTGCTCTTTATTCTAGACTGAAAATAAAGAGCAACTTTCTATTTCTATTTCATTTTCTTATAATTATTTAGTATATTAATATTCGTAAATTAAGCTTGGCGAAATTACTAAACGTTATAGTTTCTAGTTACCGATATGGCTCAATGATTTAACCTACACGATTGAGAAAGAATTATTGACTTTGTTAATGCTATGAGTAATTTACCTTTGACAAGAAGCAACTAATTTTATACTAAATTACGTACCATAAGCAAATTCTTTGTTTATTAGGTACAAAAGTAAATGGTTCGATGAATCGAGGAGGATTTATCTTTTATAATTGAATTAGTTATTCATGATTAATGAGTACTCCAAGATTTATAATCCAGTTATTGAATAACTTTAGCACTTTTTACAATTCAAGTAACAAATGAACATAATTTTTTGTAATTAATAAAAAAGAATAGCCATTAGGAAAAATCGTTCATTCAGCAATTTCCATTTTTAAAAATTATTCATGATTTCGCTCACGCATAGCATACGATGATCAAGTTACGTAAGATAAAAGTGCTCAAAAAGCCAGAAGTTTGTAGAACTAGATTGCGAGTTTTTTTAACATAAACATCCAACATTTTAACACAAGTGGAGGCTCGTGGTCGCTGCCACTAAGCATTGCTCTCCTAAAACCGCCCTTGAAATACTTCACCAGAAGCACCGAGTGTAATTGACAGTAATTGGGGGGACTGCTACGTCTTTCACTCGGCCCAAGTTGTTTTGTTGTGTCTTGCATGCTTTCAAAAAATGAATATTCAATGTATTAACTAATGTGAGAGAATGTTGTGTTAATAAATTTCGGATGTTGTAATAACAAAGAATAATTTCACAAATACTTTCACTTTCCACTTTTTTTTGTTCTGCAATAAATTGTATTGGTTTGAATCGGGCTTTTAATTGAATTGAATTGGTTGGTTTAATTGAATTGAATTTCATTGAATTGGTTTGAATTTTGAACTTAGCTTTTAATTGAATTAGTGATTAACTCGTTGATAATTAAGCTGATTCATTGAGAATCAAGCTCTAGAATGCCGAATAAGTCGTCATATTCGTTCAACACTGATGAAATTGTCAGTATTTTTTGTCAAAATCGTCATATGGCGCGCGTGAAGACGCGCTGAACAAAACGTTGTTTTTATATGTCGCATAAAAAAAGCTTCCTGCGCCTCGTCTTGCTGTCTCGGCAATGGAAAGACAATGTTCCTCATAGACTCATTTGATGTTTACCCTGGTTTAGGTTTTCAAGTACTGCCATGACATTCAAAATTTGAAAAAAAAGGAAAAAGGAAATAAAATGTCTAAGAAATACAATATAAATTCATTGCAAGCGATGAAGCAAATATGGTGAACTTTCATGACGTTTTCTGCTTTTAAATTCTTGTTTAATTTGAGATTCAAGCAAACAAATGACAGTAACATTGTTAATGGTTCTTGAAGAATAATAAATTCGAGGTATGTAAGTTAAGAGAATTATGAGAAATACTTATAATCCATTTGTATCTAGACTCGAGAAACCAATCATTTGCTCAATAGGAGACCATGAATGTACAATTAGGAGAGTACTTCAACAGTCAATTAAGTTAATCGTGCATTTATTAGCCGAGTTATAACGCTGTTCTGCGTTCCTTTTTACGGTTCGGTCCTCTCAGTTTTGCATTTAGTAATTTCACTTACTTTATGTAATATTTATGTTAAGTAAGTAAACTTTATATCCATATAATATCACTTACTTTACATGATATTATGTATATTCTAACAACAAAATTATATTATCAGGATTTTATTAGAATTTATCTTTTCACTTCAATTATATTAACTCAGTCATTTCTATTCCTCCTTCTAGTTTGTTGTAATGGAATTATTAGTTTTCCATGAAAATTTTGAATCAGGATACGGTGAAGGATGAATGACTCGTAAGAAGTGACAGGAACTTCTCGAGTTGGTACAGCGCAGCGCCTCGCGTCAACCGGCAGTTATGTACTTCAGTCATTTCTATTACTTTTTCTATGTTATTGTAATGGAATAATCAGTTCTTTATGAAAATTTTGAATCAGGATACGGTGAAGGATGAATGACTCGTGAAAAATAACAGGAACTTCTCGACTTCGTACGGCGCGGCGCCTTGCGTCAACCGGCAACTTCGGCCCAGCGTTTCCTGTTCGTTCGTTGTTCCTTGCATTTATAATGCGGGTCACGTGCTTAAATTATCTCATTATGTATTATCGATTAGTAAAACAGAACTCAATTACTTACATCTTGCTTTGTGATCAACATTATTATCTTTTGTTATCCTGATCAATGGCGATATGAATTTCATCATATGCGAAAAGGGCCGAGTTACACCAGACGTGACTATGCGCATAGTACGATGTTATCGATTAATTTACAATTTTTACCGCAAAAACAACTTCCCAAACGTAAGCCTTGAGTTATGTTATAACTATACTCAATTGTAAGAATGTTCTCTTACTTTTGGTGACAAGTTCTCTTTTACTGTTGCCGTTTTTAAAGAGCTTTGCGTTCAATTGTATCAGTAATCTTTACATAGGAACACCTGCAGTGTTCAAGGGCGCATAAATCCCGGTATAATTCCTTAAATTTAGTTTTATTTGTTCCATGAACTCGAACTGCGGTGGAGCTATGAATTATTTATGTTTGCTATCTCAATATTCAATTTTGCTCGTTTCAGGAGCTTCAGCATCAATGCTGCAATTATTAACGGATTTACAAAATTGTATCCTCAACTTCACTTGCAATCGCCACATAAAATTTAAGCAGCAACGTTATTATAAAGTAATAACGAATAAATGTCTTCACAATCAGTTCAGCTTATTTCAAGAAGTTCAACTGAAATGTTGACATATCTTATTTGTTCCTATCATCTTTAGTTTTAATCTTTCAGTAAACTCGATCCCGCCTTTAAATTTTTTTCTGTGCTAATAAGCGAAGTTTCAATAAAGTATAAAAGATTGGCTGTCTTCGAATTCAGTCTTGGTCTTTTCAAGGCCTTGATGAACATAGACTAATACGTAGCTACGTGTAGGAGAAGCTGATGATCTTCTCAAGGCTCTCCACACGAGCATCGGTCTCTGCCAAAAGTGACATCCCCCTAAAGACCAGCATTGCTCTTCTTCTCCTGGTCACTTTACAGCCAAAACAAACGGCAGCGTAGCGAACATTCTTGAATCTGTGCTGGGCCTGCGGGCGTCTTATATGCATCGGGTGTGAGACGCCTTGAGTTTTTCTTGAAATATGCACCTGAGGGGAAACGTCGGACGCAGCACGTATGTTATGCAAGAAATTTACCACATCTGTTATACTGAGGGCTGAGAGAACGTGATCAAAATCTTAAAATATCATACGTTTTCAATGGTAGAAAAATGTCCTATATTGATGATGGTGATGATGATGAGTGGTTACATACTAGTTTCAATTTTTATCCAGTTTTTCGCTAAATGAAGTGTATTGTTAAACTATAATTATATGGGACTCGTCTTGATTATTGCATGCTGTATGTTGCCCAATTTTTTTGAAATTTAAATTGCGTATTTTTTAAATTATATATTTATATACTTGGGCAGTAGACGGTTACAATCGATCGGTTATTATTGATAATGGTAGTTAAAGTGTTTTGCTTAGTCATTAGCAAATTCTTATCAACCACACAACATTCCTAGAATGTTCCATATTTTTTATATAAGTGGTAAAAGGTTCTTCCCGTGACGTATTGATGCATGAAGTTGTACACATGTTCAATAATATTTTGTAAACGGCTTCTGCTTGTATGCTTATGCTTTTTTTAAAACTGACTATTCCTCCACAATCATATAATTACCCTGACGATGAAAAAATATCCGTTATTTCTTCGGTCGCTTAATATTTGGCCGGTCGCCCAGACTGCCGTTAGCCCAGGGCCGTAGGCCTGGGAGGCGCCCGTGTTTGTGCTCCAGTCTCTCGTTACTACGCAAACTCCTCGAAATTCCCCTTTTTTCAGCCTACCCTCGCGCTGGAGTTGTTTTCCCGCGCTATGAGGAACGGAGAACGAGGGTAGCGATCAATCGTCTTGTGTTTGACGTATTGATGTGTCGTTGCTTGCTCGGATTTTCAGCGCACGTTTTCTGCCCGCAAGAAAAATAGCAGGCTATTTAATGTCCACCTAATGCCTGAATTTTCATGTTTAATTACGGTGCACTTAATTATTGGTTTTCTCGATTTTCTCAAACATATTTGTTCAATTTTTTAGTGAGATTTTTGTAATAGATATTTATAACCCTCAGTAATTCGGAATTAATATCAGAATATAAATATAGCTCTATTCCTCAGATTTTTGTAGAATGTTACATGAAGCGATGTTTTCATGAATTGTTGCCGACGCTCTGCAACTATACTACTTCTTGGAATTATTATGTTTGGACGAAGTATCTTTTAACAGATCTAAATACGAAGTTTGTAGCAACGTATAAATAACTTTAAAGAATCCAACAAATGTATTATAGTTTTTGTTATAAGTGGGCGAGGTAAACGTTGTAGGAAAACAATAGCGACTTTTGCATCACCAGCGAGCGACACATATTCTAAAAATAATTGTTTATATTCTTTACTTCAGCGAGGAACATCTGTTTTTAGATGTTTTTTCCCGTATATAACACCTTTTTTCATCACTTTGTGTTTTTCGCCACGAAAAAAAATCGTTATTCCGTTCCCTCTGGCTGGCCAGTCGTCACTTGAGGCGAGTGCCACATTAGTCATGTAAGCAATCGACGTACATGAGAGACCCTACAATTACCGTAATGTTCACACCTTGTTAAAACACTTGAACAATTTCTGGCTAATATTTACTGTTATTTTGGCATTCTCCGAGTCGCTCGTTTGTGGCTACTCGGTTACAATTAGCGGCCACATGAATGTTACTGGGGAACACATTCGTGCCAGAACTTTTAAACTCTTTTTTATTAACTATTTTTGTCTGACTCATCAATCAAGAAAATATTTAAATTCTTGTATTTAAATATTGGTCACATTTCTTCTGCTGTGATGTGCTAGCTGAAGATTTTATTATGATCAGAAAAATATTCAGTTATAGTGTTTGAAATTTTGACTTGTGCAATTCACCCATGATGAAAATTTTCCTTCGATGTACCTGAAAGTTCAACAAAATGAAATACCATATTCAACTAACTAAATGCAATTAGCTTTTCCTTCTTTGTCCGTAATGAATCGTTAAGTGTTATGTTAATTTAATTGTTCGAAGTTAAGTTACTAACCGATGACAAAAGCATAAATATTATTCATATGACAAGTCAAAATTCTCACAGGAACACAATTTTTGTTCGCACTTTCAGGATTAGTTTGCTATTTAAGTGATAGTTTCATATAACCACGCATGAACTGAAACTATTTACTGCTGTCAGTGCGAGCATTCAAGCATGAGATGAAGTCATGCAGTGTACATGTGAGGTGTTGTTTCTGTCACTCGATCCCTGCTCCAAGTGTATACTGGGACGATTATTCTGTAGCGAGAAATAACCGCGACCGCGATACTTGTGAGCTTCTGTGTCCTAAAAATGCCTGAAAATGAACGATAGTCATCAGCCTCAATAATTAATGAGACTCGAGGACTCCACGCACGCTTCTTATTCTAAACAAACAAACTGTCATCATTTCTCAGGGGCATAAATTGCTGCGGTATAATTGCCAGGGACGTGAGCGTTATCATAAATCTGTGTATTGCATAGGGAGCTTTGAGTGTTGTCTGGCAAGCTTTTTCGTGCGTTGAAGTGCAATTGTCTATGAGGATTGCGGGGTAAAGAGGTGCTTTGTCGCTGCTTCCCAGACTGGGTGGTCTGCGAGACACGTGCTCAACCGCTCGACTTTATGGCTTCAGTGAGCTGGCTTTGCCAAGCCGCGGTGTGATATGCTTGCCTGATTGTAATGCTGAATGATAATGCTGAATGTACGAATGTCTCGACATGTTAACATTCAAGTTCTGATCTGCTTCTCTGACTGATTTATTAGCATTGATGAATGACAATGCTGAATGTTCGAATGTCTCGACATGTTGACATTCAAGTTCTGATCTGCTTCTCTGATTATTAATGCTGAATGGCAATGCAGAAAGAATGAATATCGCGGCATTTAATTTTAGATCTTATATGCTTGCCTGGTTATAAATATTGAATGTCATGTTGAATGTTTGATTCATCATTAACATCAAATGTTTGGCTGGCCAAAATATTTGTGGTGAACACATTTTAGCGTTAGAAGAACATTTGTTCCTAAATTATTATTATTATTATTTTGACGTCAAGTGAGCAGCCTTCCGAAGGTTTAATCGTTATAGTCTCAAAGTCAACACTTGTTTTTCGGTATGATCTGTGTGAAACATCTGCAAAATCGCTGTGAAGCGTTCACGTTACTTGAATCGAACTCCCGTATTGTGTGTGAGGCTGAACGTGGATAAAGTTTTTAGGACAGTGGCATTCAATGTTGTCTGTCTGAGCCAAGTTAACGACCGTCGACTGGCCGCCTCTGATTCTCAATTAGGGTTACACCAATGGCTAAAAGTTCACACTAACCGAATACGCAATAAAAATATCTACAGGTTATTTATGAACAATTAGTGCACATCATTTCCGGAAGATTTTGAACAACGATGCTTCTTAACAGAAGTTCTCCTATACTTTGTCCGCATATGGAAATGGTGTATTAATGTAAAAACATACAAACATATAATTTCGGGGACTCTTTCACTTCGTCTCATGCTGAAAGGGAACGGTTAATATATATTTGCCTGTATTTAGGGTTATTTTCGGTTATCGTTTGCTTTTTCATTGCGTCTCTTCCTTGTCTATCCAGAAGCATCAGTTCAATATTCAGTGATATGGAAACTAAATAATCTGCATTTTACCTATTCACCAGCGTTTTATTAATTTTGATTAATGGGCAATTGCGTTTATCACAGACCTGGGCAGCACTACTTTGAAATGTAGCGGCCGCTACCGCTACCGCTACATGCTCTAAATGTAGCGGGCGCTACCGCTACCGCTACATGCTCTAAATGTAGCGGGCGCTACCGCTACCGCTACATGCTCTAAATGTAGCGGGCGCTACCGCTACCGCTGCAGTAAACTTTAGCGCCGCTACATTATAGCCGCTACAATGGCCAAAATTGGAAATCTCTATATATATTTATTGTTCTGCTATTGGGATTTACTCATAAACATTTAATAATAATAAAATATTTTCAAAAAATATCAATGAAACTTTATTGCAATTAACCTAACCGAAATAGTACGGGTTAGACACAGTAAATAAAAGTTAATTATTTTTATGTTTTACCTTCCTTACATGGATGTCTACTTTAATCTACCAATCTCAAAAATTATCCACATATACATATAAAAAATCAGTCTTTTATAGGTATATATGTGTGGATTATATTTGAGATTGGTAGATTAAAGTAGACATCCATGTAGGGAAGGTGAAAGATAAAAATAACTGTGCAAAAAAAACTGTGAGCAAACTGCAACACGAAAAAATACCTGAAAGTGGTAACTGGTAACAACTTAACAAGTAACAACTAACACGTTGACACTAGTAACAGGCTTAGGTTGACAACATTACACCGAAATCATTCGTACAGTTTTATTCTGTAATCATGTATCATGCTGGTTTTTAAATAATATTTAATACTATTAAGTAAAATGTAAAGGCTTTATCTATAAATGTAGCGGTAGCTTTGTAGCGGCCATACCTCGTATCGCTACTTAAATATGTAGCGGGCGCTACCGCTACCGCTACAATTGCTTAAATGTAGCGCCGCTACCGCTACCGCTACATGTAGCGCGCTACTGCCCACCTCTGGTTTATCACATGAATTTTTTGTGCAATTGTAAGCTCCGCTCGAAGGCGATAAGTTGTTATATAGTCGGTTATTTTGAAGTGCATATGAAGCTTTTATTATATAAGCCATTGATTTAAGTCGTTAATTAAGTTTCCTCTCGCTCGTCTAGAAAATTTCGATGAAAAGTATAGGGAACTATTAAGCCTGCATGCGAAGTTCAATGTCCATAAGGAATTAGAATGCTAAACAATACAGATCATGTGCATGTTTTAATTTCAATTTGTAAAAAAGAACCTCATTGGCTTAATTAAATTTGAAAATCACTTAAATTTGAAATTATTTCACTCGCAACCATCAAGAAAGAATGTAAGTGAGCTTCTCATGTGCGAAAAAAAAAAGAATTGAAATCGTAATTTGTAGCAGGGGCTTGAAGAGAAATCGTGAGAATTACAAACAAAATAATTTTCAAGATTCCCTAATCTCCTTTTTACTAGTTTTAATTTTTAATAGGTTATAATTCTGGATATGCGATTGGATATATATTATTACGATAAAAATCCTATTGATATTGAAGTTTGGTTTATTTAACGCTGTTAAACTCAATGTTTCAGCTTCAATTGCTATGCTAACTATATGTGATTCCCTACAAAACTTGAACTAACTTCAGGTATAGGCTGACAATCTTGATTCATTATTGGTCGTATTCTAAGTTTAATTTATTAGACAGCTCAGTCAAACTGAACAATTTGGCAATAATAAATCTTTTGTCCAAGTCAAGAATATACAGGATTTTATTCAAACACAAAGTTAGCGGCAATAATTTAAAACCTTTTCTGCTATAGGATTTGAATGAAATAAGTGCATACTTATAAGGCGTTATTTATGTTTTGCTCGTATCATTTCTTCTTGGATAAAACACAAGCTGTGTTGTATAGTCGTCTGTGTGTGAAGAATATCTGCGCTATACTCACCCGAGGTCCGTAGATGCGGCACACAAACCACACAAACAACACACGCGTTCGCAGTTTTTTTGAAGATTTTTTTGTAAGTAAACACTCGTTTGAGCGCTCGCGTGGCACACGTGGGCAGTTAGCACCACGTGCTTGACCTCACTCACCTACGAGGGGTGATGGTGTGAGGGGAGTGAGGGGTGATGTGTGAGGAGTGATGTGTGAGGGGTGATGGTGTGAGGGGCGTGAGGGGTGATGTGTGAGGGGTGATGGTGTGAGGGGCGTGAGGGGTGATGTGTGAGGGGTGATGGTGTGAGGGGTGATAGTGTGAAGGTTGTTATGACTATAAGTTTTTCACGATTAGAAAATATATTGTATGTCGCCCTCAGTTTTGTGCTGAGGTGTAACATACATTTCGATATAATTATATTATATTATAATATGTGTTATTATAACTGTTATTCCCTTAATCCATGTTTTGGGTATGACAACATAGGCGGAAAGGGGTTATACAATGGCTTGTTTCGGAGCTTGAATGAATTCAGATGAATCCATTGACTGTTTTTTTAAGTAACTTGTTATATCAGTAGTGAAAGAAAATATATGTTTTCCATATACTTATTAAAATGATTTTACATGTTTCTATGAATTTTTAACTCATAAAATATTTAATGATTTGAATTTTCTCTATAATTATTCTTTAATTCAATCTGTACGTTTCTCGTCAGCATTTTCACTCATGTCAGCATATTCGTTCCTGTCAGCATTTTCGTTCATGTCAGCATTTTCGTTCTTGGCAGCATTATCGTTCTTGTCAACATTTTCATTTTTGTCAGCATTTTCGTTCATGTCAGCATTTTCGTTTATGTCAACATTTTCGTTCTTGTCAGCATTTTCGTTCATGTCAGCATTTTCGTTTATGTCAACATTTTCGTTCTTGTCAGCATTTTCGTACATGTCAGCATTTTCGTTTATATCAACATTTTCGTTCTTGTCTCGTAAGCCGTTCACAATATTTCTTATGACTATTATCTTTAAGCCATGTCCCGAGTTTACTTGCATGTACGCAAATAAATTGTACTTTAATTGATCGTGTACGTTGAACGTCAAAACCACGCTTGAATTTTTCGTCTGTTCTTGACGGCAAAATTGAATAATTTTAGCGTACGGGTCATGGCAGTAAATCGAAGTGAGTGACAGTTCGCTAGACCACACCACTGCCTCTCTAATCTATGGATAGATAGAACCTACGGCCACACGTAAATTATTGAGACGTGCCGGAGAGATGGCAACGCCGAAACTAAAGTGTCTGAAGCCATGAATATGTAATATCAACACAGAATATGTGTGAGCAGCTTTACATACTCACTTGACTAACCGCGCTCTAACTCAACGCTCGCATTGATTTTAATTTACATTTTAAGTTGCTATTTAAATTTGGCCCTTGAGTTGTGCTGACGTGAAGCGCAGTTTACGAGCCCCTGAAATGTGCCATGTTTACGGTAATTTTATTCTCGAGCGTCTCTTGAACTTCTCCGGAGGTGAGGAAAACTCAATGCAGACGTTCAGCGGAATTGCGGCAAGCCACGAGAAAATTTCGGTGCCTTGTTAGCGATTTCGAGCCGCATTTACTGGAAAAATTCTAGGTACTTAATGCACTCACGAAAAAAAATTCTAACTACTTAATGCACTTAAGAAAAATTTTAGCTACTTCATGTACTTTTTCTTGCATTTATAGACTCATTAGAGGAAATTAATCTATTGAGTCTTTTCATTCTTGGATTAGCTTTGTTGAATAGAATTGAAATCAATTAATTTCTGGTAGTAATTTATTCCTTAGTCACTTTTCCGTAGGCACCAACAACTTAAAAATATTTTATTTTTATTTCATGAAAATAATTACGCTGAACTTTTGATCATGAATGATCGTTCCACGACCAAGAAGCTCTCTCATATTTCTTATATAAATTACAAGCTCTTGAGTACGATTATTCGCAGACATCTTCACCAACTGCGCGATGCATTCAGCAGCAGTAGCGTCCTCAAGCTTATCTCTGTATCTTAAGAGCCTGATGCATTGCATTCACTCAGACAAATAAGTGAGACTTCATCCGAATATTCATGCACTTATTACCCTTGTGTTGATCATCCTGACCCGATTTCGCCCGGCAGTAGTGTGTAGCAGAGCTGTGTCCGCTTCCTACTTGATGTTTGGGTAAGGAAATGTGTCACTTTTTATCCAAAAAAATCCTACTCATTTCTTGCCTGTACTTCTTGATAGCGCGCAGTTCAGCCGTAAAAAACTGATGCAATCTTGATCGTATTGACATCGATGACGTAAATGGATTGACGGTGAACATGCCAGCATGTCAAGTTTCTCAAGGATGTGACGTGATCTTATCTCATAAGGATGTATACATGTGTACAATCACGTGACGTCATTAATGTAAGTAGATTAGATATTATTTGCCTTCGATCGAACATTTACATTTCATTTTTCTTTTGCAACTTGAATATTAGAAAAGAAACTCTTCGACACCAATCATTTTTCAAGCATGACATTCATTTTTACGAGAAATTATAAATTTTGGTGTTAATACCGTGATAAACTATTCCGAAAAAAATCTGCCAAAGGCTATGTTATTTTATAAAATGAAAATATGTCTGTGAAATTTTCCGGTGCAGAATTCGTTCTTCTAATTCTTTCGGTTTACTGGTCAATGATATTTTTATTTGTGCATTCAAAATTGTGTCGTAAATCAAAATAAAGAACTTGAACCTTAATTGCGAAGAATTTAATTATCGAAAATATTGAAACGGAAAACGTAACCTTTGCCAGTAGAGTAGGTTTCTTGAAAACTTTCTTCAAGTCCTTCGAAGCTGCAACAAAACTTCGTGTCCTGAGATAAACAAGTCTAAATGTCAATAAAATTTCAGTGATAATGCATCTGGTCATCATTCGCGCAGAGGCTATCTTTACACGTCCATTCTAACACGTCACCTTCACACGCACGGCGCGTGTGAAGGGGTTGTTCGAGACACGGCGCGTGTGAAGGGGTTGTTTGAGACACGGCGCGTGTGAAGGGGTTGTTCGAGACACGGCGCGTGTGAAGGGGTTGTTCGAGACAGCCTCCGTCAATAGGCCGGCCAAATGTTACATGCATTCTTGAGCAGCATAGGCCGTGCGTATCATATACGAAATTCAATTTAAATTCATTCCTAATAAGCTCGTTGTTATTTGATGGGAATCTCATCCATGGCTACATGAATAATTTTGATTGATATTATCTGATTGAATATCTAAGCATCGCATGATGAAGACTGACTTTTCGACTAGAGACTACATTATTATTCAATTATTTAGTATATCTTATATTTTATCGAATTTTATTCCATCCATTTCAAATTTTATGAATTGTTTGTTTTTTTCGCATAGTATATAAACATAGCATATGGCGAGGTTTGAGATCTTTCAAGTTCATTTAGGCAACATTTTTAGTTGCTTTTTAATGTCTTGTAATTAAAACATGGCAGGATAAAGGTCGCCATGTCTATGTTTTTCTCCATGCGTCGGTTGACGCTAAATAGGCTCCATTTTCTATGTACATTCAACAAAAGCAATCACCACGAATGTCATTGCCGTTGACATATCGCGTTGACATTTGCAGCGGTCGCCATCTTGTCATTCACGACAATAGGTTGTAATTTGCTCGGTATATTTTTCAGGTATAAGATAATAAGTTCGTTGATTGGCCTAATGAAATTATTTATATACGCTCATATAACTTCATATTAGAGATTTCGTTTGTGTTGAACATTTACATTACCAAGATGCAATCTTTCAATGACTTCAAAGTTTAATAATTTTATATTATCCGTTTGAAATATCTTGACCTTGATTACTTGCTTTTCAAGTTTTTGTTCGTTATTGAATTTTCTTTCTGTCAACTTATAGCGATATTATCTCACTATATAGTTATTCTCAAAATAATATCCATCGTCTATTATTAATTGTGGCCTTATTGTTAATATTATTATTATTTTCTACTTCTTTGCCTATTTTCGTTCTTGTTTCTCTACTTTAAAGTGTAAGCATTGGCTAATTTGCATATACTAATTGGCTAATATGCATATACCAATATACCATATTACCTAGTACTTACTGAAAATAATCCTATTTAATTTCAATGCGCAGTTTATGTGTTGATAATCGAGTTTAATTGCCCGATTATTGATAATGAATTTAAATCTCCATGTGATGATCTTATTATCGCCGTAATAGTTTAATTATAATATAAAATGAGTGCAGTCCAAAACAAAATATGACCACTTCTATTATTGACTTAGCTGAAATTAAACTATTTTAGATCTGCAAATAACATTGCAACAATGAAGCTCGAAATGCCCAAAGCCGAAATTAAACTACTTTCTATTTGCAAATAACATTGTAACAATGAAGCTCAAGGACCGTGAAGCCGTGCTTCATTGTAGTGAGTGAAGCAGTGACATGTTATGGCTGCGGCAACTGAACTAACTAATGAAGCGACGAGCGATCGCTTCTCTCGCACCGGTCAGCGCCAGACGCTGCGACCGCTGACCACTGCGATCGATATGGAGCAGCGGCGTATACTGTGCGTATACTGTGCGTATACTGGTGTGCGTATACTGGTGTGCGTATACTGTTGTGCGTATACTGCTGTGCGTATACTGCTGTGCGTATACTGTCGTGCGTATACTGTCGTGCGTATACTGTCGTGCGTATACTATCGTGCGTATACTGTCGTGCGTATACTGTCGTGCGTATACTGTCGTGCGTATACTGCCGTGCGTATACTGTCGTGCGTATACTGTCGTGCGTATACTGTCTTGCGTATACTGTCATGCGTATACAGCCGTGCGTATACTGCTGTGCGTATACTGTCGTGCGTATACTGCTGTGCGTATACTGCTGTGCGTATACTGTCTTGCGTATACTGTCATGCGCATACTGCTGTGCGTATACTGCTGTGCGTATACTGTCGTGCGTATACTGCTGTGCGTATACTGCTGTGCGTATACTGCTNACTACGCATGCTGCCGTGCGTATGATGACGCCACTACGCATGCTGCCGTGCGTATGATGACGCCACTACGCATGCTGCCGTGCGTATGATGACGCCACTACGCATGCTGCCGTGCGTATGGTGACGCCGCTACGCATGCTGCCGTGAATCCATTGCTCCAGTTGCTGTGCTCCCAACGCGGCTCTATTGTTTCCGAAATGTATTTTGCAGCTGTTTTCTTTCATGATGACATATTGTACATTTTTTTAGTGCTGTCATTCATTTTTGAGACAAAAATATTGAACAATAACAATTATCTTCTTAACCAAATGACTATAATTATCAATTGAATAACCCTATTACACAAATTATTACTTTGATATAGCAAAAATGATCACGTAATTCTTTTTATTTTGCAAATTGTTGAAGTATAAGCGAGGCTGTTGATGTTTGCCCCGCGGTTCGTTTAGAATAACATGAACTTCGCGCCGCTCTTCTGGACGCCGGCCAAGCTTTGTGTTACAGCGTCGCACCGTGCGTCGTGGTCGTGATGTGGTGAGCGTATGTGTGGTGAGCGTATGTGTCGTGAGCGTATGTGTGGTGAGCGTATGTGTGGTGAGCGTATGTGTCGTGAGCGTATGTGTGGTGAGCGTATGTTTCGTGAGCGTATGTGTGGTGAGCGTATGTGTGGTGAGCGTGGTGAGCGTATGTGTCGTGAGCGTATGTGTGGTGAGCGTATGTGTGGTGAGCGTATGTGTGGTGAGCGTATGTGTGGTGAGCGTATGTTTCGTGAGCGTATGTGTGGTGAGCGTATGTGTGGTGAGCGTATGTGCGGTGAGCGTATGTGTTGTGAGCGTATGTGTGGTGAGCGTATGTGTGGTGAGCGTATGTGTAAGTGTGGTGAGCATATGTGTGGTGAGCGTATGTGTCGTGAGCGTATGTGTCGTGAGCGTATGTGTCGTGAGCGTATGTGTCGTGAGCGTATGTGTTGTGAGCGTATGTGTCGTGAGCGTATGTGTGGTGAGCGTATGTGTGGTGAGCGTATGTGTGGTGAGCGTACGTGTCGTGAGCGTATGTGTGGTGAGCGTATGTACCGTGAGCGTATGTGTCGTGAGCATGCAGAATACGTTCATGCTGTAGTGAGCGCATGTGTTGTGTTAAATAATTATCAACTCTATTTTAAAATCTTCTTTATTCTTTATCAGATTGACGGCCAAAAATTTGACGTGATTTTCTCAATTTTAACGGCAAAAATGGTCTGACTTAAATATTTTTATCGCCATAAAAATTAGATTATTTTAATTCAGTTTAGGCTCGACGTGGTATGCCTCGTATTGTTATAATACGGAAATTTATAAAAAAAACTGTAAATTAATAAATAATCTATGAAAAACTTATGTGAAATGCTTGAAAATAAACGAAAAAATATACGGTAAATTTTCAATAACAAATATCCATTGAGCTGCGAAAAATTTACAACGATAGCTGCTCTTACAAGCTATTTTACTATGACGATGACATAAATTAAATGAAACCAGGATAGACTTCAAACAAATGAAGACATTAACTGACGTATTATTAATATAAAGTGACATGCATTGATGATATGTTATTCAGAAAATAGGATGTTAAAAAATTAAAGAAAAACTTACGGCAGTTAGAATATTCCTTGCTTCATCGGTAAGTAATAGATAAAGATAATCTCTTTTCTTAGCTCGGCTCACAATTCAATAACAATTATGAGTCTTTTGTGAATCAATCTTCCTTGATCAGTGGCTCGAAATAATTACCGATTCTCCAAGGGAAGGAAATTAAAATGGGACTTCCTTTGATGGCTTCAATTGGCGCTCATCTCGCTAAGTTGCTCGGCATTTCTTCAGACTTACTTGCGCCCCCTCTTCTCAAGAAACGCCCCCCTTTTCCCTCCTTTATAGTCGCATCGATCCACGCCGCGCAGCCCCCCGTCCTTTCTTCATTTCGTTCAAAAAAAGACCCCCCGAAAAAGGACATCCCAAAAATACCAGAGATACCGCACACCGCTCTCGCAAGTCGTCATTTCAGACGCTTTTCCCTGTTTATTGGATTTCAATTGGAATCGAATCTCACTGTTGCATATCATGGCTATGTAATGTACATGATGTTGTTTATTGAACATCTACGGAGAGGCGAGTCGTAGTGGAACGACTTATGCGACGGCCAGAAGTTGATTATCTCTGGACGCTTGCCAACTGCCGATGTATTCAAATTGCGCATGAATATTCGAATATTCGCCCCCCACCAGACCCTTTTCATCAAAGTTTGAAGCACTACCATTGGTCGGGCGCCGAACCCCTGCCTGGACCAATGAGAGAGCGCCGAGGGAATGCCTCCAAGGAAGGCCCTCTCGTCAGACTGTTTTTTTTTATTTCAGTCTTGATTTAAATATAGTTCCCCTTTATGCGAGAACCATTCCTAGTCTCACTTCCACCATGAACGCTGATGTTGAACGCATTGTGCATCATAGACATAAATATATGCTATGCACGATAAACTTTCTCATGTAACAAATTCTCTACTTAAACGAGAAGCTGTGACGTCATTTGCGTGGATAGAAAGCGGGACTTTAAAGAGCAGATTTGAATGGACGCAACACGCTTGCGCGCAGCCGTTATGCTAAGCAGCCAATGCGCTCGCGCTCGCCTCGCCCGCGGCTTCCCATTCTTCCTGATGACACCGACGGCTTCATGGCATTTATCATAACACAGCCATGGTCGCAATGAGCCTCGGCGCTGATTTTTGGTGCACAGCGCGCGAGTTTAGCAAGTTTACAGAGGCAGGTGCGTGGTCGTAAGAAACGCATTAGGCACTGGGAACGTCGCCCGCTCGCTGTCTGCTCGCGTACATATTGATCGAGCAAAAGAGAGAGAGGGAGAGGGAAATGTAAGGGTAGATGCCTTTAGAACTTCGAGCAAAGCTAGCCGCTTGTCTTGTGTCCGTGTTTAGGGAATAGATACGTTATACTTATTGACGTCTGGATATGACATGTTGCCGCCGTAGCTGTACCATATGTGGACTATATGCTGTATAGGGCACGATGTTTCAACATTCTCTTGATCACAGAAAATTATAAATTTTATGTTTTCGGAAATTTAGTTTTTTACATTATTGTTTTTTACATTATTGTTACGTTTAAAACATAAAAGTACGGTATCTCGACTTATTTACAGGATCATTATGCATGCTTCAAAAAGGCCAGCATGATAGCTTTGTTCAAAGTATAACAATATATTAGCATGTTATTAAAACTGCGATGCCGTTCACCATAACTTTATGCCAGGTCATGCGCGCCGTACGCTCCTCATGTTCATTCATGACGCGCTTGTTCACATCGCCATGCTCGTACTTCAAAGGAACGTCGGCATACACAATACACTTGGTAAATATTGCTGAATATTTTCTTATAGGAATATATATATAAATAAAATCCTTTCGGATATTAAATTACATTGATGTCCAAAATTTTATTATTTCCAAAAAAGTGAAATTAATCTCCCTCGTACGATGATCGTTAAACTTAATACCATGTATACTCTTAACCAGACTACCGCAATGTTTTTGCAATCGACCTGGCCGCCATCTTGGGCTTATAATTTGCATGCCACGCCTCATGCATACAAACTCGTCATGCTTGAGCGCCGCCGTTGCGACGCCTTCTTTATGGCGAAGAATAAAGGCGTCGCCTTTATTCTTCGTTGCGACGCCTGACTTCATCCACATGCAGCCATTAATTATATCCTACTTTTCGGTCAACTTGTCGGACAAACCACTAGTGCCACCGATTTGACTTCCTTAAGTGTACATAAATTAAGAAATGGTGATTACATCTAATATTATAATAATCATCAGTGATAATTATTCCATTTATCACTTTAATTATTGAGTTCATTGGTTAATTATCCTTCCTAATGTGGGTCTCAAAACTTGAAGTTGATAGGAAATATAGCATAGCAAACCCTCAGGATGAGTAAATTGTATATATTATACTCAACATCATTATATATATTACTACATCAGTTCATCGCGATAACATGAATAATTATAATAATTGCCTTAATTTATCCCAATGTTGCAATTTTTGGTATGTTAGCCCAGCAATTGCGAAATAGAACGATGTTGGCAAATAAAATTTAGGTAAACGATGCTAAAACGATCTAGGTGCAAAAAGTTAATAATTATTTGTGAATTTTTACCTTCGAAATGCGTTAGAATTTCTTATTTGTTCATGGAATTGAATGTGGGAAAAATAGGCATAAGTATTTGCATGAATTTTTCTCCGCGCGAATATATCGAGGAAATTAAAATAAAATTACAAAATTCCTTACAATTGAGTCGACCTCATATATGCGAGTATATGGCGCAAGATAAAGACTAAGAATTAAAATCTCAATAATTTTAATAATTATTGCAGGACTTACTCATGATCACCTTAACTCACCTAGCTTTCTCGACAAACATTAATTATGAACGTATAGTCATTGACACTCGATGAACGACTCATGCAGGAAGCAAGGTCATGTGAACGAGAACAATATTCATGCACTCACTACATGTCTACATGAAGTTATTCAAGCATTCACGTCTGCAGTCAGAAAATATGTTGCAACATTGGATCGGGGAAATCTTTCAAAATATGTTGCAACATTCTGCATTTGTCTGGTATTTTTTTCTGGAATATATGCACGCATATACACATCTTATGAAGGAAACTATGTTGCTAAGTCCTATCTAGGTTCTATCAGCCGCCAACGATCTTTTCATGATGCGGCCAGTAACACTGAAATGCATATATATAACAATTGACCAGAATTAGGACTGTTCAACTATAGAACCTCATAAACCCGTATATTTCATGTCTAAAAATCATGCGGAATGTTCAATTTCAACTTGGTTTTTTTCAGCGCGTAGTTCATGGAACATAACCTGAAATATTTTAATATTTTTATAAAAAATTACTCATCTCATCGCATAAATGAATATTGCATTTTGATTAGTCGATACAATTTTGTAATGCAGTCCTATGGTTTTGCGTGTATTCGAATAAGAAATTACCAAAGCAATGACCGCAATCATTCGATTACAAGTTTTGATATTCATACAACTCACCTTTAGACAATGGACAAGTAAACTAAGCGTTCCAGACCGATTATTCCTAATAATCATGCAATTTACCACAATAGACTCTGCAGAAGTAACGATTTGCTATCAGTTACATCGCTAAAATTAATGGGCATTTGGTTAACTCTCTTTGCACTGCCGGCTTTCAACCTCTAATATCAGTGACTGCAAATTTTTTTTCATTATACATACACGAAATCTGCGGCTCATGCAGTACATAGTCTCAACATTTATATTTTGTTGGATCTTTTATTTGCAAATATCGCAGAATTATTGATACATTATTGAAGTTTGATACTTTTCTTCTCATTTACAATTAATTTTCGTTTCAGTTTTTTTTAATAGAGTGCATCATTAGCCGCACAGAGCAGCTTAAGTGCAGCCATGCGTGGTCGGGGCCCAAATGCATCTGTTCCGAAGGTGCTTAATTTAATTGGACCTTTCCCAAAAATTGTCGCTTCTCAAAGGCACCGAATTTCTCCCCTTGAAAAGCCCTGATGGAGCTTTAATAGAATAAACTGAGCTGCAGTTACGCCTAACGACGTCCGTTCCTTGACTTCCTCACGCAGAATTGCACTGAACTCTTACACTTAAGCTCACAGAAAAATATAATGGAATATCTTTCAACATCTTTCAGTGCCTTAAGTGCTTATATGAATTCTTAGTTAAATTTATGCTTCTAATAACTTTGGAAGTTTTCAATTAATTATTTTATGTCTTTTCTCTCAAAACGCTCGTTATTTTTCCATCCAAAATGAGAAATATTGTACATTTTTTTAATATCCCATGTTACCGCAAGCAGTTCACAAGGAAACTTTTAATTTCACTTCAATGAAATGAAGGGAACGCTTAGAGCATCAAAACGTATATGTTAGTTCATTGGCACGGAGATGTACAACAAATTTTCTCATTAAAGAAATGGGAACAAACATGCAAATTATCGAATTATTTAATGAATTATTACTCATGATTATAACGAGGCCGATGTCCTGATCGAATTTTTTATCGAGTTGGTGGATCTCATTGAAAATTTTTGAATAATAGATAAAACTCATCAGTGCAAGACGCTTCATGTTTAGTTGAAAACAGTGATCATTTTGAGCATTTTTTTATATCAAAAGACGATTGACGAGAGAGACCCAGAGGCCTGCAGGTATAGAGGTTAATGTCAACGACTTCAACTCATTAATCTGGTCATCTCTAAGACTAAATAATGAAAATTCATCATGTACATAAGCTATTAAATATAATCAAAGCTTAATATATTAATTGAAATGAATTGGCAAATTTTTTACAGTTCCAGAAGACGAATCATGAATGAGAGGCATCGGTAGAGGCCAAGATCGATGTTTTGAGATGATTACGCCGGCTGCGGCTCTAGCGCTGAAGTCCTTGTATTATACGCACACGTGACTGTCATTCTCACAGCGCCCTGTGTTATTCTAAGACTCTTGTCCTCTATAGGGAGTCGCCCAGAAGGTTTTTCTTGCCGTCTGCAGAGAACACGTGTAATAACAAGACTCTGACATACGTGATGTTTCCTATAGACAAGCCTCCATCGCTCGATCCCGCAGCGCTCGATCAATCTGCCATGTGATTTCTTCCGTTCGTCGATTGCTGTGAACGTATTTATAAACACGTGGGCTTTGCTAAGCTCAGGATTCCATGTTGTCCTTCCAAGGGCTTTTTATATCAGGATAAAGATTGATATAAACTGGGAACGTGCTACTGTGGCCTATAAATGTGTTTTCTTGATCGACACAGGCTTTAAAACGCCTTGCTGTCGGCTGGTCATGAAATTTCTTGCACTTGAAATTATTAAATTACATCAAACTGCACTAATTGTGTTCGCGTTGACATAAAATTTATTAATTCCCACGTAAATGTGAACTCAATTATCTATATATATGACCTTTGCATACATCACAATGAAGCCGTAGAGTGTTTGTCGCATCGAAGCTAAGTGAATTGTAAGTAAAGTAAACGGACTTGCGTGAATAATTATTTTCATTCATTTCTTAAATATATAATGAAGAAATAGTGTATAGATTAAAACATGAACAAATAAATGAATAAGTTTATATGAACAAATTCATACATAGAGATATATTTTTACAATTAATAAATATAGACAAGACAAAGCATCGGATGGATCGAAGATGCCGAACTCAACGTCACACAGCAAGTGCAATCTGCTAATGCTGGGCGTCCTTCATCATATGTACTTTACTCTTTATATTCCTTTATCCTGACCACTGCAATGTGCTCTTCAACTTTTATGTTATACCTCGCATTCTGCGGTCTATACATTTATAAGGGCGTGCACGTTTACTGCGCCCAGGCTTGTATAAGCCTATCTCTTTTCGCTTGCATAGGCCGATCAAGTTTCGGTTTGCATAGG
Organism: Hyalella azteca; assembly: GCF_000764305.2. Lineage (NCBI taxonomy): Eukaryota > Metazoa > Arthropoda > Malacostraca > Amphipoda > Hyalellidae > Hyalella > Hyalella azteca. The sequence goes on from NW_025940483.1 coordinate 217,121, forward strand.
CTGGCGCTCGTTGCCACGACGTGTTGACCTACCAAAATGGCTTCGCTCGTCATAAAAACGACCAGGTCATCAATAGAGCTCAGCCTCTGCAGCCTCTACGATATTAGGTCTTATATTATCTTTCATTACCTTGAATCGTGTGGGCGTATAGGGCTTGTATAACGTTGCATTACCTTGCATCGTGTGAGCGTATAGGGCTTGTATAACGTTGCATTACCTCGCATCTTGTGGGCGTATTGGGTTTGTATAACGTTGCATTACCTCGCATCTTGTGGGCGTATTGGGTTTGTATAACGTTGCATTACCTTGCCTCGTGTGGGCGTATAGGACTTGTATAACGTTGCATTACCTTGAATCGTGTGGGCGTATAGGGCTTGTATAACGTTGCATTACCTCGCCTCTAACACGGCAATCCAGTCTGGATCATTTCGACTATTTTCATTTCGTTTATATCTTTTTATTGTATTTAAAACATGCTGATTTTCTTTCCGTAAAATTTCTCCATTACCTTCTATTATTTCTTTCCGTGTACATCTTGGCTTCTCCACAGCCATGATCATATACTGTATAATATCGAAAGACTTCAGTAATCTGTATCCTTACAGTCTAATTTTCGATTTTCAAATCTATACTCGTATGCTGTCCACGTGCCTTACACTTGAGTGTAACAGCATTTACTAAATTTTATTTAGAATAGAATAATGATTTCCCGATTTCAAGATCAATGTTTCATGAATTTTACGGGCACTTAATTTTGACTAACATATATGGCCATTTTTAAATCATGATAGTTTTAGGCGCTTATTCAATCGAATATCTTTGTCTTCCATGTTTTTTCAAAGGATCTCGTGCTGCAAATTCTGGCCTTTTGTAGAATTCGTAGTTGGAAACTAAATTTTATGAAATAAATTTTGCAATAAATTTATACATCGGTCAAAAAAATTTTTTGGCCACAATTAGTCAGAAGCGAATTTCCTGTTGCATGAACGTTATCGTGCGTCATTTATTTTTAAAATAAGTATATAGAATAACCCGTGGGAATAGGAATTCGACGTTTGTACAGATTTGCTTATTTTGGCTTCAAGCTTCGTTGTGGAATTTTTCCACAAACAATATTTCGTTGCTATTACTTCCTAGCAAAATATACTGTCACCTTCAATCTGTGTCAGCAAAATATAAGGCGAGATGTACGTGAAGTACGGAAACGTATTCACGCAAACGTTTCCCTACTCCAGATTCGTTTTTTTTATCTGGACTCATCTCTTTTGCTCAGCATTTGCGTGACTATAAAAACTCACAATAAATCCAGTGTAAATGCTCTTCCCTCCACTGCATGCTGGCCTAAATGATTTCCATAGAGCTTTTGTCGTGGCAGTGACGCGTGTCTCTAAATAATATTAATGCTTACTTTTATCCCATTCTAAGGTTGTTGGTTCTTTTGATACGTTGTAACCGCCGCCACGCGAGCTCCTTTGTGTTGCGCGCTAAGAATGAATAAGCGCTTTTTTTGTCTCTCAAAGATCGGAATAAATTCGACCAGCCACTGTCGACTGCAACAACTTTCATCGCGATCTTTGACTTCATGCAGAATATGAACATATAGTTATGGATAAGGATATGAACATATATATAGTTATCGATAATGATATGAATATGGATAGTTATGGATAAGGATATGAACATATAGTTATGGATAAGGATCTGAATATGAATAGAGATATTGACATGGACAGAGATAACGTAGATATGTAGTTTTGGTTAGGAGAGATATCAGTTCTAATGCTTAAAATTTTCAGACTTTAGAGTGGACAACGCGTTCATATTTTCTATCAAAATATGTTTCAAGTAAGGAGAACACCGGCTTTTATTATATTTATTTCTTATAATAGTTATTTATCAATTATCAATCTATTTTCATTTAGCCTTTAGCAATTTTAATTAAAAAATTTTATGACTAAGCGATCAAAATTATATTGAAACTCAAATTTAGCTGAAATATTTTTTTACCAATATACGGGTCAAGCTATCCTTCACTTTCCATCAGTGTACTGACTCAGTAAAGTTCAATAGCACAACTTGCTGGGGCTAAATCGTGTGGACTGTAACAAGAGGGAAAGCAGAGTAAATTAGAAGCATGTGACCTATAACTGCGTACGTTAACTATTGACATAAGCTATCATCGACTAGTAAATAGTCTTGATGGAATCTCTCGATCCCGTGTAATGCAGCCATAAAGTTCGTATCGAACAGCACCTCGTACGCTCGTACAAGTCTTCGATATTCCGATCGAATCCATTTCATCCTTAGGGGTCTGCTTATAATGTTAATTTGCGATTAACAGGACCTCATGGTTCCATAAATAATCAGAAATGAATATCCTAATGACCCAAAAGGCTGAGGCTATTCAGCGAGCGCAGGTTCAGCATCCATAAACAATGTAAGATTTGGGCGGGCTTCTTGTGTGAGCGTCTAACCCAAATCGATAGTAAGTATATCAAAGGCGATTCTAAACGAGCGTCTTCATTTCTCGACGCATTTAACTAATTCACAGGGTACATTATTTTGACTTTAGAAGGTTCATTAGTAGAGATCGTACAAGCTTTGTATAATAGCTTGCTTGCCCCATACTGAGAGCCCGCATAAGTGTGTGCTCGCAGACTGGCTCTTTAGACTTGGAATTTCGTTCCATTGCGCCCAGCTTATATTCTCACCGGCAGTTATCGCTCGAAAAAGACACTTAGATGCACGCTATATTTGACTCGGCATTCTATCTATTACGGGAAACTTGTTGCTGTGTTATTGTATGAGACTCCTGTGTTGATAGTTTGTTTTGTTGGTAAAGTTTGTGGCCGGGAAAGAGACTTGGCTAAATGCATATTTATTCCTCGACAATAAAGTATTCTCGTTTGTGCATTACGTTTCACTATATTTTTGTCTTCAATAGTTACTTGTATATCTTCATTAGTATTTTTTGTACATCTTCTCTAACATTCGCTGTGTGTTTACGTCTGCAAAAAAAAAAATCAGTAGCGGTTTCTCATGCAGCTATGTAATATTGCTTATAAAGGAATGTCTCGTGAATGCATTGTTTGTTTTTGAATGTCTCGTGAGTGCATTGATTGTATATGACTGTCTCGTGAATGTATTGCTTACATATGAATACCGAGTGAATGCATTGCTTGTTTATGAATGTCTCGTGAATGCATTCTTGCATGTGAATGCCTCATGAGTGCACTGCTTGTATATGAATGTCTCGTGCCTACATTGCCTGCAGACATAAGACACGAATGTCTTATGACTGTATCGGTTGTGTTTGAATGTCGTGTGAGAGTAGAGGTTGCATTTTGATCTGCTCTCCAATATTTTACGTTACTAGACCAGGTGTTTTCCATCATTTGCAATGCAGAAGTTGCTCAGAGAGTTTTTTTTTCGCATTTATGGAAAAAATGCACTATTGTGCTCGCTATGTCTGTCCGTCCGTCTGTCTGTCTGTCTGTCTGTCCGTCTGTCCGTCCGTCTGTCCGTGACCTCAAGTTTTCGTCGAAGAGAAAATGCGCTCTCTAGATCTGTCACTCACTGCAGTGCATGAGTACTGAGTTATATTTTTTATACATAAAACCAGGTCTATTATGTATCGCCTGCTGTGTCATGTTGTTAAATAGTTTATATTGAGCCTATTTATTGCTGTTGGAAGAACATAGTTAAAACAAACAATAAGTGTGTCTTTACAAGTTAAATTTACTAATAGTTTTTGCAGAAACAAAAATTGAATTTCTCACGAAGCATGCATCGCTAGCTGATTCATGTCCCGGAATACTTAGCTGCTGTCAAGTTGAACTCAAGTTGATATTACGCTGATCATTATTTGTGATGGCGTGAAAGTATCATCACAAATATCAATTTATCAGTTTCCTTAAATGAAAGCCGAGCTTGCTACAGATTTAATCCAAGATATATAGGCCCGTCATCATTCAATTGATGCCTATCCGCTTTTTGCAAAGTTTATTTTTTTCCTAAATTTGTAACAAGATCGAAGATTACTTTTAATTTCATGTTTAAGTTTTGTTCTATATGGAAAAAAGTAAACTTCATATCCCAACGTGTTTCTCAGTCAGAGACGATCAAAGCTTTCTTTTTCGTGTCAGCTAAAGCCACAGCATCTCAACCGTCTCTGGTCGCCTCATTGTGCGTTCGCTTCTAGAGTATAACACGTGCATACTTCACACGTCATTAACGTATCCATGCACTTCAATCCACTTCTATCCGTCCTTTGTTCATTACATAATAGCAAACCATTAACATCATTGCAAGGTGCATGGCTCTTAAGGCACTTTCAGTTGGTTCTTGGAGTTTAACTGCAATGAATTACATCACTGCTGAGTTTCTGGTGACTTGGAGCTGTCTTCCAAATGGAGCCGTCTTACACATGGAGACGTCTTCCATTTGGAGCCGTCTTCCATTTAAAGAAGGCTAATATTTCCTTTTTTCTTATAAGTGTTTGGAGCTAGTGCATTAGATCTATATATGATGCAATGCTAGACAAAAAATTAGGCATCATTAATTTAATAAATTAACTTAAAATCGTTATTGGGATGCATTAGTCTAAATTTAAAAGCATTTAGGTATTGCTAGTCGGCAAAAATAGATTATATCAGAGTAACTTAACATTTACCATTCGCATTATAGATGACCGTCTTGAATTTTTCTTTTCTTCGCTGAATTCCGGATTCATGGAGTATCACATTTTCAGTTCGCACATATTGATACATGCTCAATTAATTTAATCGAGTTCAATTATCATTATTCATCGACGCTCTGTAATTGTATGTGATTACTTTAGGAGTGGGCAACATTTTGAGAATCATTCTTACTTCTATGCAATAAAATAGCCTTAAATTCAAATATAATATTAATAAAATTAATTGTTTGCAATCTAACCTGCCTGCTGGAGCTGAATATTCAAGTCAGGAATCCCGGTGATTCTCTTACTAAAGTTTTATAAATACGCCATGTAGTTCCTGTACATGTTGCCCAATGATCACAACCTGTTCATGCTTTGCCTGCCTTATTGATTCATTTGTTTTTTTCATATCGTCTATTAATAAAATTGAGTATGATTCGCATCACTAATGCAACATATTAGTTTTGAATCAGCTTCGCCGGCATTCGTTTAAGCCACTGTCATTGCATTGTTTAAAGCACGCATTTGTTTGGGACTTTCCAAGTCGTAAAGTAGAAAGTTCTCATTACTGCTATTAATATTTAATGTCCACGACAAGCATTTAGCATTTATTTTAGTCCTGGAACCTATATTTGGTTCAACTCCCAAATTACTTATAACTTGACAGAATTTATTACGACACACATATGCTGCTGCTTATTTTTTATCCATTGAAAAATTTTTACCCCGACTCCGGACTGCCCCATTTTCTAACGTCTAAACAGAGTGATACAAATTCTACTCCTCAGATTGCCAAATTTTAGCTTGACATCAAACTGCCATAAAGTGTTCCCCGATTTTTGACTCCACAAATTTTACCTCGACTCCAGACTGTCAGAAATATTATTGTGTCACCAAAATGCCATAACTTTTTCCCGACTCTTGACTCCATGAATTTTGCCTCGACTCCAGACTGTTACAAATTTTCACCTCAATCCAAACTACCGCAAATTTTACTTTGAATCCAGACTGCCGTGAGTTTTACCGTAGCTCCAGACTGCCACACATTTCATCCCTGATCTCGACTAGACAATTTCATAAATTTACCCTGACTCCAAATGCCTTTAATTTTCCCCTAACTCCTGAATGCCAAAATTCTACCCGCAGTCCAGACCATCACCTATTTTAACCTATCTCCTAATTCCACAAATTTCACCCCAACTCAATACTGCCACGAGTTTTACCCTTGCACCAGACTGTAAAAATTTTCCTCGACTCCAGACTGCCACGAATTCGACCCTGAATTCAAACTGCTACAATTTTTATTCCAACTCACCCTGATTCCAAACACCCTGACTCAAGACCGTCTCTAGTTTCATCCTGACTCAAGACTGTCTAGTTTCATCCTGACTCATGACTGTCTAGTTTCATCATGACTCAAGACTGTCTCATGTTTCACCCTGACTCAACACTATTCTAGCTTCACCCTGACTCAACACTATCTCTAGCTTCACCCTGACTCCAGACTATGTCCAGTTTCACCCTGACTCCACACTGTCTCAAATTTTACTTCTTGGTGCCGTAAACTTTATCCCGACTCCGGACATCTGGATGTTGGAGACCTAAGCCAAGTTGTACGCGTCACGCGCTGTCTCCGAGAGTTCGTGACAGATCCATCAGTGTCATCCTCTTATCAAAAGCGTCAGTTGCGTCAGTTATCGCCGAATCTAAACCAACCTGCACGTAATCTCGGCCAATATTCTCCGCACCCTCGCACGCTGAACATTTTAACCGACGGATCGATTTTTGATAGCGATGACGTTCACTTAATTTGGGTTTGTTATCCCCGTACGTATCATTTCCATTATTTTATTTGGTACAGATGAGCTCAGGCATTTCCGTCTAAATTTCCGTCCTTGACAGATACTTCCGTCTCAAATTTAGCATGCAGTAAAATAAGATAGCATTAAGATTTCTAAAGGCATTTTCACTGAATTTCAGTCAGCATTTTGCTTCGGACGGAAGTGGCCAAAAAATGACAAGGAAAATATTTAACTGTACATCAACTGTACAAGAGCAATTAGTCGATGTAAAAAAACGGTTCTGGACAGAACCCTTTACCGTCGGGCGACCACATCGTCTCCCTGCATTCATATCACGCAGAACAACTCTCATATGCCTCATCTAGGCCTACTGCCATATCACTAATGAGCACGGCCTAAAATGACAAGGAATCCTACTCAAATTAGAGAGCCTCTGTCAATTAAATCCTCTGTGGTAAGGAACGGATAGCATCATCCCACAGCCAATATCTGACACACTTCGTTCTCAAGAGTAAATTCTTTGTGTGAATGTCCAGGCATATTGCGACTTCCCGAATCTAAAATCGCGTAAAAATTTGATTATTTATATTTTCTTTACATCATGTATTAAATTTATATATATTAGATAATGACTTAGGCTTCGTGATTCGCTAGTGATTTTTATTGCTACACATATAAATTTGTAACGTATAATATTTGATTAATTAATCAGTGGTTAGTTTTATGGTTTTCTAAATTTGCATTTATAATCGCGAAATGAATATCTGAATTCTCTTGAATAGTCCGCTATACTGAACTACCGATTTAACGAAGTAAACCGTGAAAATTTGCTTGAATTCAGAATGCATTCAGAGTGCATATATCTTCCTAAAAATTCAAATAGATGTCACAGAATTGCAATCAGATTTTGAAGAAATAAATTGTACGCTGGCATCCGACGGTGCATCATTTTAATTTTAAGCAACAAATATTCAATGTGAATGAAAAATATTTGATAACTAAAGTTTAAATATTAACCAGTGCTGTAACAACAACCAAACAACTACCCAGTGTTAGATCTGCTAGCAAACGCATACAGCAGCGCATACATGCAAGACATTATAGTGGCGCGTTCAAGTAGCAAATTCAAGTATAGTGCCTTCAGTTTCAGTTACCACAGCATTTTCAGCATTTTCATTTACCACATTCAAGTAGCTCATTTTCAACGTATCTTCGATAAAAATAAAAGGTAATCAATTATGAACTGATACAATATTATATTTTTAGTTTTGTAACAAACATAATTTTTCAATCCGACGCAAACGAAGATATTCCTGCGTCGTGACTTTTTAATCCACGATATCGTATGAAAATTTTCGTATTAGCGAATCTTAATTCATTTGTTTACGTACCTACTGTTATGAGAGAGTCCCGAACACCTGTAAATCTTTCATGTCTACCTGCCCTTAAATTCATTTGCTAATAAAAAAACTGAGTTTCAGAGTCTGTAAAGTTATAACTGTTGAAATTTGCGGTGGGATATCTGATTTAATTTCATGAATAACTACCATTAGTTACAGAGTAGTTATTGACATGAATAAATTTGACTGTATTTAAACTTTTTATTCAAGTGTGCACACATATACGTATTTATATGTGTACAATTTATGTTATATTATATGTGTACAATTTAACAACGTATACTACAGTTGATAGTGTCGCAAATTCCTCGGGACGCTTAATGTTGTGGTTCGAGGATCAAAAGTTCACGGATTGAAGATCTTTATCGAATTGTCCTTGCTGTTCTGTGTGCCATTCACGCTTCATGAAGTCTAGAATTTATTCCATTTGACGCCTGTGGTCGTCGTCAGGCAATTTGGCTTTCAATTGCATCGCGTCTCGAGATGAAAGAAGATGGTTTTCAGGATCGCGCGCCCCGAGGCGTCTGCAAATCGGCCTGCCGTAGCCACTTGAAGCACCGCGCAGTCACACTTCGATAAATATTTGACCAAAGGTCCTATAGCGAACACCGAGACAGAGCAACGCTAGGCGCCGCTTTAACGTCACCGAGATGACAAATGCGCTTCGAATAATCTGATGTACGGTGGGCCCTAGCGAGCGGGCAGGAAATGCCTGGAATTGATATGAATTGATTAGATGGGCCCACGGACATCATAGACAACAGGAAATGGATTTTCTCACATTCAATTTCCATAGTGTTAAGTCGTGGATGAAATTATTGGCTATGATGATGATGGGACGTAAAAAAATTATGTGTAGTAACAGATCCTCTTGCTTCAATAGTAATGATACGTGATTTGGATTTTATTTTTCGTAGCAAATACCACAAAAAGTCGTCTGTTTTTTAATTACTTTGATTGTGTGGGAGACATACGAAGAATTTTATTTTCCAAAACGTAATTTACTAATCTGCACGTGAAATTATGTGTAGATTTTGCAAAGCGCATCCAGTTTTAGTTGACTTGATTTTCAGATAAGCAGTCGATGACCAGCTCTCCATGCAGTAGCATAGAGACCACATTTGGACCAATCAGAACAATGCGATGAAACTCACCGTGGACTTCATCTCTTTATTTATTCATGAAGGCTACCTGTGTAGTTTATTTAGGCTCGAAGATCCTTCTCTTAGACCATCAAGTTCCACGACCGGCTGAAACAGCTTATTTGTAGTCCGGTGCTCATTGAGTGTGGCGACACGCGGAGGACCAATGTCAGCGAGATTTATAACAAGATGCTTGCTTATTAACGATTAGTTCGGGTGTCATCCAATTCTTTGCAATGATGAAATTACAATGCAATAATGACTGTTTATTAAAGACAACGCGGCCAAGTGATCCTACGTTTAGGTGCAGATGACGAACTTAATAAACATGGACATATGCTAGTTAAGAACGACTCTAGCCGAAGCGTTTGCTCTGTTTAGCGAAGCCGGTGCACCAGAAAGACACGGCAGCGGAGCTTGAAAAAACTGGTATCGATGCGACAGAAGACCGACCGTGTCGTCGTGAAATATACGATCTTCGAGGTACATTTGCAGCCTCGTGAGCGATGATCTGAAGCTCGAATGAGTGATCATCGCTGTGCCTTGACTGTCATTAGTGCAGCCTATGCCGAATTCAATGTAGCCTATCGCAATCATGGAAACCTATGCCGACATTAACTAATGCAATCGTCATTACTGCCGGCATTGCCTGCATTACCTCGTGATGCCTGGTAGGGAATGAACGACTCATGCTTATAGCTTGTAATTAGTCTTTGTTAACGCTATAAATGTGATGCCTGGTAGGGAATGAACGACTCATGCTTACAGCTTGTAATTAGTCTTTGTTAACGCTATAAATAAGACGAGTTTGAACGTTTATCGAATATTTGCAAAGTTCGTCAACCTCCTTCCTGTCTCTTGCTAACCTTCACTCGACGTCCTTCGGCTAGAGAAAAACTTGCTTGGTTATGAATTCTTAAGCAAACTAAAAATTTACAATCGGATGAGGCATTTAGGGTGAGGTGTCGGGTCACTGCCCAGACGATGCATCGCTCGAGTGGCATTTTATTTGGGAAGAATATATTTGAATACGATAATCTCATCTTAATGGTTGAAAGTATTTCATAAAAATCTAAATTTCACTTAAAACTTTATTTTTCAGTTAATTTTATGTATAACCTTAATATATATTTATATTCACAATCAGTCACATAACGGCTCAAATTACGTGTTTACTTCGACTTTTCGCCAATTATATGTGTAAAATACTCAACTTTAATCTAAAATACTGATTATTCCTGTTTATGAATAATTTAATTCAACTAACTCTTGTCATTTCCGCTTGTGGCATTTAGAAAAGTTAAATAATATCTCTGATAACAATAATAATAACAATGCCGGTATTCACGCAAGAGTTTTCTGGACTCAATTATACTGATAAGCAATAGATATTTCTTACATTATCAGTGAATGTACTTTTACCTTTGGAAGGCAATGATTTTTTTGAGAGCCGAATAATTTCGTTCGTCTAAAATAAGAATTACATTTATGAATAATTTAATTCAAATATGTTGCTGGAGAGATTCGTTTTGTGATGAATATAGACACTTTCCAGTTACGAATACGAATATTTTATTATAATAATAATAAAATAATGTCTTATAAATAATACATATTATTATAATAATTATAAATAATTATAAAATATTTATAATGATTTTTTAACTTGAAAAATATTTTAAATGACTGCGACAACTACTTATGACTCTAACACAGTCATCTGGAATCAAAATTTCGATGCTGCGACTCATTGAGTTAATGAAGATGGAATAAAATGTGCCGGTGTGTTGGTATATAACATTAAACTCACCAGTATTTGATGCAAATTAGTCTGATCATTCTATCAGCATTCTACATATACAGGAGTTAATTCACAGTATTCAAATTATTGGGTAGCTACCATTAAACTTACTATTTAAAAGTATATTAAATACTATATCATGTTTTCAAAAAACGTGTGTTTTGCGTGAGGCGAAGTGTCGTAGACTTACTGTTTACTAGTAGATTCAATACGATATCATGTTTTCAAAAAGCGTTCATTTTACATCTGTTTTGCGTGAGTCGAGGTGCGTAGATTTACTGTTTATTATAGTAGATTCAATACGATATCATGTTTTCAAAAAGCGTTTATTTCAAATGTGTTTTCCGTGGGACGAGGTGTCGATACACACGCGCATCTCCAGCACAGTGGATGTCACCACTAGCAGCAGGTAGCTGGGCTGCGACAATGGTGCGCTCATCAACAATTAGGACAGAGCCTCCTATTCTCAACATGCCTCATGATTAATAGATGGTACCACCGCCGGCGTGGGTGGCACCACACCACGGGACCACGTTCTTCTATAGCGCCGATGTCCGAGCAACCACACTCATATAAATTACTGGGTTATTCTGCATATAGTGACACACTTTCTCACCCGCAGTACGAGCAGAGAACGAACGTAGCACTGATACGCCTGTTTACTGGATCACGAATATTTTTACAAAGTGTCACTCATTTGTATGAGTGCACCAAAGGCATCGTAGTTTGGGACCGGTGGCCAGACTTCGACCTTCTCATGGATGCTTCACCCACCAACGCATCTGACGTTAAATCATCAATGATTAAACGTTGAAACGCTGAATTCACGTCGATTAGACAACATTTCAACGTTGCTTGCATAGAGAGGATCAAGTGCTTCATTCCATCAAAAGTTGGGCGTTTCATAGCACTCATAGGTAAGCAACGGTCGGATATTGTGTGGTCACTCCATGTCGATATTATTTTGTCTATAAATCACTCATGGCTTCTGACTTTGATTTGTCACTGCCCACATGATGACATATGTGTAACTGGCCTTCCTTGGAGCCTCTTTGTTTTCTATTTTATGTATGTGGGTTGAATTGAGTTTTATTGATTCGATTTGATCACTTAATAATACAGCACTCGAAATATGGGTAATGAATTTGCGACTCAATCTGATGCAAAAAGTGGACCACTAAAATTAATAATAAAATATTAAAATTCAGCATCGCTGAAACGATGATATATTACCGACGATGTGGCAAAATTTGGATATTTACCCAAAAAAATTCTCACTGCTTTATTCGGTTGTGCAAATTTAAATGCTACTTAATGGTGTCTGTATTGATTTTGTATCTGTATGATTATGGGAGCGAAGCAGCGTACTCTTGCATCCGCTTCTAATGGCTCCGCAACCACAACATTTGTGCTCACTTTCTGATCGACGATAGTCCCATTTCCTGGCTTGTGTTCAGTCGTGTATTTTAGCACGTGATGTGTAGCTTTGGGCGGTGACAATCCAAAGACTCACGTATGTATAATAATAATAACTTTGGTTATTATGTGGACTTAATGTACTGCAGCTCGTCATGCTCAAGCAAAAATGGCTTCATCTCATTCCAGGTCGCCCAACCGGCGCAGGAAAATTAACTTTCTATTGAGTAATAAGACTGAGCGTAAACCGTTGTATAGTTGACGGTGGGTGGAAGAATGACATAGTCTTGAAAATGTTACTCATTACCTTGAATTAAATCGCATTTTCAATTTATTCCAGAGCATAGATGTTCAAGATGGAATTTTATTACTTTTTTCTTTCAGTATAGTAGTTATGAACTTCGTTGGTTCTTGATGCCGTTAAATTATTATTGAATGATTCCTCAAATTAATTACGATTTCTTTTAATCAACATTGTTGAACTACAATGAAGTAATATTTCTGAGCGGTGCATCAGCTTTTAACCCTCTTCATGAATATCAAATTACTGATCCATAAATAAAAACTTAATACAAATTGTAATTTATTTTCACCAATAAGCTATTCAATGCGGACATCCTCATGCTCCATTATTACTTATCTACCCTCGTACTAGCATGCAGAAATGCGTTGAAGTAACCGCACTGGTCGGAAGCATGGTTTACAGCTCCAGATATTCTGATATGATTAACCGTTATTTCTTCTATATATACGATTATAAAAATACATTTGCTGCTATTGGACCCGATGCACTTCTCGCTGCGCTGATCACTAATTTGGCTCTTTGATGAGCAGCTAAGACGCTACAATTAAGTTTCTCCTAAAGCGAGCAAATGTCAACTTGTGCCGCAAGCCCTGGAACGTCGCCGTCGATGCTCGTCTGCGCCGAGACAGCGTGAATTTTTAACGCGGCCTTGCTGGTTTTTGCTAAAATTGTATTCGCTTTTGAGTAAGACATGGAACACGAAGAAATAGATTTTACCTGGAATGCGTATTATTTTCTTCGTGGCGTAAGTCATTAGTTGCCGAATTCTGTTTATCCACAAACTGCATTAAATACCTATTACAATCGATTTATTAATCCATCGAAAGTTATTTACGCTTTGCGGGCCTCAGTTTTATCGAAATCGTGATCAGCCTGAATGTTGAAGTAAATCTTATAGGACGAAATAAATTGACGTTACTTCGGGTACGAATTTTGAGTAATTTTATTCGTTTTCGCCTCGAGACATATAACTGCGTTTTTATTGGTGACGATAATTCACAAAAGAGTATGCTAACAGAGTAATTTTATTTTTTATTTTTAGTTTTAAATTAATCCGTAGGAGTGATAACCAAACAATGAAGAATCTTCAGCTATATAATTGGCGGAAATTACAAGCTTTGTGGGAATGAACGCCTCTTCCGCATGCATTTTGTACCAAACTGAATCAAGTATTTTCTGCTCCTGTAATTATATTTCACTGAAGAAAATTAGTGATAGAATTTTAGGCACATTAATTGCAAGGATCACGATGCGTGTTCTTTTTTCATCATAAAATGAACTCGTGTGTTGGCTTACATGTTGATACCATGCCTTACTATGTACAAGCGTCATTTCTTTTTCTTAAATTTTTGGATTTAGCTGTTTTCTGACGAGCTTTCTTGCATGGCACGTTGAGCCCACTAAGCCCTCGGCAAACATTCTAAGATGTTGTTTTAAATAACCCAAGCAATTTGCAGCCAATATCCTGGGGCTGTGGGCTCGAATAATGAGATTTATGCAAGTCACTGATGATCCATCTATACTGCAGTGGCTCTCACAGAATTAGAGAGTAATTTTGACCTAACACTTCTCGCTATGACATTTTGATGAGGATGTGTTGGTTTCTGTTGGACTAAATTGTACCTTCGCGCAGAATTGTCTAGAGCGAAACTGCGCGAGTCTTGGTAGCGAAGAAACGTTTTGTGTTCTTCTTCGGCTCTAAATCAAATAAGTTCTATGCCTATGGAGCGTGAATTTCGCCCTCCGTCATCTCGATGACTTAATATGGAGAGAATAATGTTGTTAAGGGTGATCAGGGTACAGAAGTCGATTGATGTCCCTGTCTGAACTTGTTAATTTATTAGACTGGCTTGTGTAACAACGGTTGTTAATTCCTTGTTTCGGAACGATCCCTCCGTTCTTCCTTTATATTATTTTTCTAACCATTCCGCGCAAAAATTGTCCACAAAAAAAATTTAATTTCATTCACGTATAAAACAAACAAACAAATAATTATCCATGTTAGAAATATATTAGACTGTTGCACATATAGACGCAAGTGTCATAATCGCACACTGTCTAGAAAGGTGCCATAATCATGGGAACATTCCCGAATGATTTGCTCTCGATCGATCAATTCTTTCTAACTGATAATGAAGCGGCCATTAATTCTTAATATGCAGACGAAAAAAAATTGGGGAGAAGCACTGAGCATTTAGGTTAGCGAAATTAGATTATTTCTTTCTCTGTTTCTAATGAAAAATAACCCGACGTCTACGTACACTCGCTGTTTAAACTCTGATTTAATGCTCCGTGATTTTTTAAACTTTCAATTGCTCAATTTGATTTGGTTTGCTTAAAAATCTCGGATTGGCAGTTGTCTAAACCAGTATATGTCCGGTGAGTATAACTTGATCGGCTCAGCATGATATTAAAAAATACTGTTTTTTATATCCAAAGATCTTATAAACGGCATTTGAGAGAACTGAAGCGGAATCGTTTGGAAAATATGGCCCGCTCAATGGGCAAGCATCGTGATGTGCAAAAAGTTATCCCAAACGTTGCCAGTTTTGGAAATTTCACGGAACTCCTATGGGATATAATAGCACCCATATTGTTGCTCCATTTCATTTGTGCAGATCCAAAACGAAAAATGTCGCCTAGTCAAAAGTCGTTATGCGGCCAGCGTCGATGTCTTCGTTTCTTGCTGATCTTGTCAGGCCCGATGACGATGCGCGTCGTCGCTCCGCTGCGTGATCATGAGAGGAAGGCCTTTTGGCGTCGCCTTCGAAGATGTTGCCTGTTGTTCGAATGAGAATTAATGATCTTCGGTAAACACCTAAGATTGCTTTTAATTCTTTGCGCGCCATTTCTCTCAAGTCATTTGGGGGAGAAGTGGACTATTGTGAACACGGTCAAAAGAAGGCAAGAAAGATCGCGCGCTCTACGCAGTCGCGTATATACGATGTGTCCCGAGCCACGTCCAGATGCATGATGAATGGACTTGCAGGCTTTACTTCAATGAATCTGGACCTAAATTCGATTCTTCAGTGTGCAGATGCAATATCTTCAAAATTAATAACAATATTTTATTAATTTAGTGATAACTTCTCAAGCTTGAAATTTGGTTTGCCCTGCGTCATGAACTCGCTTATAAATAAATGTCTATATCATGTGTCCATAAGACTATAAAATTTGCCTTCTTTATGAAGCTTCTGCTTTAGTCGCTTCAATACTGGATGGGTAAATCATTCAGTTGTCACTGTCCGCGAGCACGGTCAACATGTTTTGTTGCACAATACAATTAACTTGAAATTATTTTCACAATTCTGCAGGCAATATAATTCTCTTGATAATTAATAATACCAGATACGGGTTTCTAACTATGTTCTTTGTTTCCTGACTTCAAATTATGATAAATGCAAGTAATATCGTTCGTTAATTTTACATGCGTTGAATTCATGATTTTTTCGAGTGATGATTCTATTCTTATTTGATCGCGGGAAATTTTATTCAAATTAAACAGAAAGCGTTGTACGGCTGCGTGGTACGGTCTTTTCGACATCCACATTGGATGCTTATAGGCGAGAACGTGAAATGTGAATTATTTCCGTTCAGCAAAGTATCGAAGTCTTGATCAAATTTACTCCCCATTGAAACTATAATACATCCATGTAATCCATTACTTCACTACATTGATTAGGACAGGAAAGGAGGATCCTACTTCATAATTGAGTTCTTGTCCTATGAGTCCTAGGAACCCGTTTCTGTCATAACTTACAAAATACCTTTGATTATAATATGTCGAAGCCTCTTTATTCAAATAATGATCAATGACGTTGTTCACGCACCGTTTCCGATTCAATTAATAAATTGTATATATTTGAAATAATTTGATTAAAGCATTTATATTACGTTTTCGCATTTAGGATGTGCTCATGGATGCCAAAACTCGCCGAAATTCAAAATTATTTTGTCCTTCTGTGCTTTATTGATGTTAATGACTTTCCCAGACATCTTTGGCATCAGGACGAATGGTTTATATTGAAGCTGCGACATTAACCTTTCGTTTAAAAATGCTTTCTAAAGCTGGTTCATTAACAGGTGCTAATTATACCAGAGTGATTCGCACCGCAACTAAGATTTCCTGCAAGAAAAGCTCGCACTTGAAGGTATTGACTTGCCCACAGCGTCAAGATGAAAGCTGCATTGACTGAAGCTCCAGCAGTCAAAAGGCACACTGAGTTAATTTATCCAGCAGAACGAGACTAGATTGTGTACATTAATAGTGTGCGTACTTAATTAGAAATCATAAAAGTATTATAAATTTATTTGTCGGCCAAGTTCAAGTTTCTCGCCTTTTAATAATACTTCAGCATGATATTTCTTATCAAAATATCTCTTATTGGAAATTAAATTGTATTATTTTAACACTTTCCTTCCTAATGCACGTTAAGCTTCAGACAAATATTTTTGCATTTTGTCATTTGAAATATTTGAATGCTGAGGTATCTGCCCGCTTGATTTAAAATTAATTCGCGTTCAAAAAGTTATTTGTTTTGATGGTTCGGTTTATCTTTAAATCACTAAATTAATATGCAAAGAGACCTTTCATCGCTTTATATAATAACTGCGTGTGCTCAATCTCCTCTAAAATATTCGTTGGTTTGGTATAGCCTAGCATCTGCACATTTTCTTACCAGAATATATTAATTTGTCAATGCACTCCTTCCATATCGACTGACATGCGGTTAATTATTTATGGCAGTTGTATTTGCTTCAGTAAAGTTTTGTATTTATTGGTTGGGTACGAACTAAACTGTACTTGTTCTTGAGTTTATTTTTTTATTCCATTTGTGGGCACTACATATAACATTTTATGTTGGAATGTATGTCACCCATTCATTTTCACATTATATTACAAGACTTCTCTTTAACTTCACTTCTTGTTGTTTGTCTGTCTGTTACAAATCTTATAATTGATTTTTAACACACTTCTGCCTCTCCAATCGATCTGAAATTTTGCACACTTGCGGAAAGTTGGAGACAATGCATGAATAAATTAACAGAATATATAATTTTGAAAATTAAATAAATGTTTAATATTAAAAGAACTTAAAAATAATTTTGTCTGCTACAAATCTTATTATCGATATTTGACACACTTCTACCTGTCCAATCGATCTGAAGTTTTGCACACTTGCATAAAGTCAGAGACAGTACATGAATCAGTTGACAGAATGAATAATTTTGAAAATTTACAAAATTTTTATATATTAAAAAAATTTGAAATTTTTTGTAATATTTGAAAATAAAATCAGAAATTCATTGTACATGTGTAACACCAAAGACACTTGATTCTTTAGAAGTTTTGTCTTTAAAAAGTAATTTTTAAACGCATATTATTATTTTTCTAAGCTAGAGAATAAACGCTGACAAGGCATTTATTGGTATCCATTATTATTCCAAATTTGGTTTCAATATATTTTCGTTCAACTGTCCTTTCCAGAATTTGAACCTTGGATAATGAATGATGATAGTGCCAGTTTTTCACCTATAACGCAGGAAAGCCAGAAAACTACGGACAGTAGATTGTAAAATTGAGGAATTTTCTCAGTGATGCTCGGTCAGCCTTCTCCGAAATACACCAAAGAAGCCTGAAGTAAAGATCTTCAAGGAGTATTTAATCGAGCGTTACATCGAGAGATCTAGTAATTCGGAGACCCGAAGAAATCATCAATATGCAGTTTTCAAGTTACAGTATGCTCTAAGAATCTCCTAAACCCAGAGAACCGCAAAATGAAAATCAATGTGCAGTTTTCAAGTGATTCTGTAAGAGATCTTTTAAACAATATGTATCCTGAAAATATCATCAAACCGTAGATTTCAAGTGATCCTATATAAGAGGTCTTTTGAACCTAAAGCGTCCCGAAGAAATCATCAAGTTGCAGTTTTCAAGTGATGCTGTAATAGATCTTTTGAACCTAAAGTGTCCCGAAGAGATCATCAAGCCGCAGTTTTCAAGTGATGCTGTAAGAGATCTTTTGAACCTAAAGTGTCCCGAAGAGACCATCAAGCCGCAGTTTTCAAGTGATGCTGTGTAAGAGCTCCCTTAAGTCCTGAGAACCACGAAGAGATCATCAAGGAAGGAATGAAGGCAAGGGGAGGTCGCTGCAGCGCTTGTAATGACCAGTAATTAGCACCACTCGATACGCAATCTCTGAGATGGTCGCCTCGATAAAATGCTGACTCGGCGACATTTTACATCCTGCAGCTTGAAATTCAATAGATTTTGGTCGGCAAACTTTAGTGGAGTTTTTGGAATGTGAAAAAAATTGCAAAGGAAACGATCTATAGTAGTGGTGGATTACAATTCTGCCTAAACAGATCAGGTGCAGATCTGTTACTTGCATAATTGGGAATATGCAGCTGCATTACCTTCATTTATTTTAATGTATCGTTAATCAATCACGCTATTATCAAATTACTATACCATTTATGGATGATGGTAATTATAAATAATGAAATTGTGACCAATTTTTATTTTTCAGAACATTTTATAAGTGAGTTTATTGCATGAATGATTAAAATGGCAGAACTTGTAAGCTTTTTCCTAAATCTATACTCTGTTTCTAGCTTTGACTTTTTTGTTGGTTCAAAACCTGCACCCCGACACGCAAATAGTGTAAAGCCAAATACATGTCCCGTATTCCTGTAACCGTCTCGACCAAATTTAATTTTCGTGCGTTTTAGAACGAAATATTCACCAAAGCAAATAGAAACCTTTGACTCGAACATTTACAGTAAATATTTTTCAGTTAAGCATTGCAATGACAATAAATATAAAGGGTTTCGAGCATCTTATGAGAAGCTAAATTATAAGTCATATTTATGAAAAATGCCACTTTTTTCATGTTAGACAATCAGAAGGCATCGAAAAATATCATAAAGCATGAAATTTTTTCTTTCTGTAGGAGATTTTATCCACGCTAACTCATCCGTTGTTAGTTCTTTCCGAAAAAAGCTGCAACTTGTATATTAACGCAGCAGACATGCACTTGAAGACGGTCAGTATATGTAGAAATATAAAGGATGTTATGGCACGCAAGTTCAGTGCGCCCAAGCGTCGTCAACGCTGTGTTCTGTCCTGCAAGTGTCAATTTCGAGATGTTTTTGCATTTTTTTAGGCGCGACAGTTGATTAGAAGCGGGCTTGCAAGTGGAAATCATTGCTTTGACGACCCTTTCTTTGAGACTGCCATTTTTGAGCCTGCCAGCAACTGAATACTTCTAAGAGCCAAAGACCAATTGACGGCCAAGATGAAGTGGGGACTCCGGTTTGTAACCCACACTTAAATGACAATCTGATCAATGCCGACTGTCGTAAAAAACATGCGTAATTAGTCGCACTCTGCAGGATGTGAAGGAAGATATAGAGAGAAAATGGTGGTTTTCGCGGCACGTTCAAGAGGTGGCCGCTCGCAGACGCTGCGTTATGCACCGGCTTATATAATGCAGATTATTGTGAAGAGCGACAAAGCTTTGATATAATAAAATATTGTCTACTCACCTGAATAATAAAATGAAATTTTTCAATAACATACGTGGAATTAAATATAACTTTTATAATTTTTTCCGTACTGCTGAATATGTACATTTCAACACAATAATTTGTTCGTCTGAACTTCAAACTTTGTGCTGTTTTCGTCAAGTTATTTAGAAAAGAATTAGTTTTCTAGTAGAAAATTGAATCAGCAGCCATGCATAATTGAGATTCAAATGATTTTTTCTAAAAATATCCGACCTTCAAACGCGACGGATGATTGATGATTGAAACTTGCCAATTTTCAATTACGGCATTAAAATTGAATGAAATCTCTGTAACCTAGGAAAGCAAAACATTTTTTTTGTTTGAAAGATAATTTTGAAACCCTCGATTATTCATCTATATTTCTTTCATTTACAGAGTACGAAGATATATCACAATTTCGTTAATCCCTTCCTTTGCCGTATTATTAATTTTTATAACAATTTTATTCATTACTGACCAGACTGGTCTTCCGTTTTTTTTAAATCAAATGCAACTGCTCAGACGATGCATCGTAAAAACCATGCTTGCCGTTCCCGTATCTCAATTGGCTCAAATTAAGGAGGTTTTTCTTTTGAAAATGAATTTAATTAAACAACAAAGCCTGATCATTCAGGTTCTAGACAAAAGCCATTTACGTGTGTGTAATTTAAATATTATCCAATATGATAGTTGAATGGTTCATATTTACTGCACTGATCCATCTATCACTCGCATTGAAAAGCAAGAATTCTCCTTATCTTTCGAAGTGGATGATGGAACTCTTGCATGTAAGAACCTATGTACCTGAGACTCATTTGTTGCAAAGCATGATCACCGTACATTATTCCTGATATAAATAGCAGTGCATGTAATTTATGAACTTCAAGATGTTATTCTTAGAGCTGATCGAATGTGCTGCAGAATTGTCAGGTACGACAGGGTACGAGACAGGAAGATGAAATTGTCGAAGGAGTCGATGCTAGGATTCGATTCCAAGCCGCACATTCCATCGATTGTCGATCGAAGAAGAATGAGGTACTCAAGGCAGTGCAAAAAATTCCTCAGTTTTAAGAGGAGCCTAAGCATTGAAGTCGACCGACTCGTTTTTTTCTTAAGTCGTTATTGACTTCAATTAGAAGATAAATACCTCCCTGTAGAAACCTTAAGCTCTTCTCCGCCGTAATAGGCTCATTGGCTTTAATTATCATGATTAAAGAATAGATAGAACGATTAGATTAATTGACCTTTAGATTGACACTCGTAGAGCGCTCTGGTCACGCGAGAACATCGCCAGTCTTCGATGCTCGATATGTCTCCTCCTGCCTGCAACAGACGCGAATATTTACTGACTATAACAAAATATGTATCAGAAAATTAGATATTATTTGCTGAATTGGGAAATATTACCCGCTAAATGTAAAAAGCTTTCGCTATTTATGTTTGATCCGTTGTTAATGAATTTCATGCATCGAATAACAAAAAAGCAAAGGCCACTTAATAGCTGCCATACAGTTAATGTAAGAAAATTATAAATCAATAATCCCTAAGCTGGCTCTTCCCTCCTTTTAGAATGTTAAACTGCATGTTATGTATCTGGTCGTTTGATCATTTCTTCCACTTGAGATTAACTGATTATAGAATTTTCAGATAGACGGCAAGAGCAACAATTCATGTTCAATACCATATCGTATTTTCTCGCGAAAAAAGACGATATGGAATTTTTGAGCGCCCCAGCTTGAATGAAACTAGACAAATTTTTATTTTTCAAAATTTCTATAATATTGTCATTACAGCATTCATTTTATTTTATCGATAAATTTTTCAATGAAAATTCAGTCACTATTTTCTTGCTGATTAATTTTTTTTATTTTCGTCCATTGCATATACATGCATCTCTTAAAAGCATTCTAACATAATACAAGATGAAAACATTTACTTATACCTTTAAACAAAACACGGAAGAATCTCATTGGGAACTCATTTTGAGATCTAACCTGCAATCATGACTATATAAGCGACTGAAAGCACTCAAAATTCTAGACTTTGCTTCCTTGACTTTTACAATAAATGGCATTCCATAGCTTATTCATTAAGTTTCTCTTCATGCAACGTTTGTTAATTTTCATTCCACCATTTGACCACTTGACATTTGTTTAAGTTGGATCAGAAAGTTCTTTCTTTAATCATTGCTGTTGAACGCTTATTCATTTAAGGGATTATGCTCCTTCATCTTTATTAATTAGCATTATTAATATTGTTATTATTATTATTATTATTATTGTTATAATTATTATTATTATTATTATTATTATTATTATTATTATTATTATCATTGTCATTTTTATTTTACGAAGAATTGTCGTGGCGTCTGGTTCAAATGAACTTGACGGGCACTTTACACAGAAGTTTGTTTGCGAGCGAAAAATGAAAAAGTCAAGAGAGGATGAAAAAGGATAAAATGACTAATCACAAGATTAAAAGGCTGTTCGAATAATTCCGTCTTCAGGCGTCTGCGAAACACCTGCAACAAAGAAGCCGATGTTACAGACGCTAAAGGTTAAGTTAATAATAAGTTAAGGCATGGCTAAGCAGGACTTCTTAGTTTACGTGTTAGTTTTAATTGCTGACTTCTTTAATATGCTATGAATTTTCATAAGTTATTGGTTGGTCATGACTTCTTTGTTTACGAGTTAGTTTTAAATCCTTATTTCATTAATATAATATTCTCCTCCATAAGTTAATGGTTGATCATGACTTCTTTGTTTACGGTGATGCACGTTGCCCAGTCGCACTGGACAGAACGCTCGCCCGTCCATCAAGCCAGCGCAACCATCAGCTCAGCTACCAAACCTTCATTAGTAAGATGTGCCATTCGATTTCCCTAACTAAAAAGTAACCCAATGGCGTATCGGAGGCACGATTTGTTCAGTGGTGTCTGCTAGAATCTGCTGCTTTATCGTCGCTAAACACACGTTGTAGGAGAATTACACTAGCAGAGCAGGGCTATTGGACCCAGCGATGTTTCACGATGCAAACAATTCTTACTCTGCTCATCCGACGACGAACTGTTGCGTGATCTTGCCCTCTGCACTTTACAGTGATTTCCTGCTGGAATTTCAGAAATGTTGTATTTTATTTACTTTCACTTAGGAAATGAAGCAATAAATTTGGGGTTCTTGTTGCCTCAATCAAACTCTGAAACAAAATTATAAAAACCAAAATCTTATTTATAAAATGTACGTAAATCTTTTATATAAAATAATAAATCTATCAAATCTCAATAATCGAATTCAAATTATTTTTGCGCCAAAGAAGTCGCAGGTCTCGTATCATGATGGGCATGTTTAAATTAAAAATTATCATTCCTTAGGATTTTTTTTCCATTCCGAGCAGAAGATATCGAGCAAGAACTAAAAATACAAATTATCGTACAGTAATAATTTGTAGCCTAGATAGCCTAGATTCTAGGCTATCTCATTGCAAAATTTATTATTGATATGTCACCAAGGTGTTAATAAGGTTAGTCATGCCCAGCGCCAGGCAAATACATGGAAGCAACGTTTAATTATCGTTGATTCATCAAAAAAAATAATTCAACGTTAATTCAACGACAGATGTCTCGTGGACAATTTCTTATTTCTTCAGGTCGCAATAGATCAATTGCCGTTGATTGTTAACTGAAGATCTACTGCTTGTGTCTAACCCCCAAATTCTGCTCATTCGATAAACCAATTTCTGTGATTCAATTCTTGTGAACCAATTTATTATTCATATCATTCAATTATCAGACTATCTCGCCCCTGTTGCTCCTCTTATCAAGCAGATCGTGTTTCTCATGCTTATTGTGTCTTCTCTAACATGTTCCTTCGACCCCTCCTGACACGCTCTTAACACCTTTCATGACCAGCATGCCCCTCATAACCCTCCAAACATGTAGCCATTGCCCCCGCCTGTCATGCCCTTAATACCCCTCATGTCCATCATGCCTCTCCTATCATGTCATAAATACCTCTCATGTCCATATTGTCCCTCCTATCATGCCATTAATACCCCTCATGTCCATCATGTCCCCCCTATCATGCCATTAATACCCCTCATGTCCATCATGTCCCTCCTATCATGCCATTAATACCTCACCCTCATGTCCATATTGTCCCTCCTATCATGTCATTAATACCCCTCATGTCCATCATGTCCCTCCTATCATGCCATTAATACCCCTCATGTCCATCATGTCTATCCAATCATGTCATTAATACCCTCATGTCCATCATGTCCCTCCAATCATGTTATTAATACCTCTCATGTCCATCATGTCCCTCCTATCATGCTCATAATACCTCTCATGTCCATCATACTTCTCCTTGCATGCCATTAATACCTCTCATGCATGTCCATCATGTCCCTCCTATCATGCTCTTAATACCTCTCATGTCCATCATACCCCTCCTAGCATGCCCCTCTCACGGAGAGGTCGCGTGTCGAGGAGCTGTTCTCGGCGAGTATAACTTCGATCAGAAGAAACTTTACGATTTCTTAAAACACTTGCCAGCATTTGGTGAAAAATTCGCTTCAGGCGCCAACTAAGAGTCAGAAAATTTAGGCAACGCATTTCAACCCTCGCGTTTCTGAACGCTCTCTTGGTAATTAGGATTTCTTCTTCTTCAAGTTCTCTTATACGTTTTTTATTTCACTGAAAAATAGCACTTTCATTTACTTACAAATCGCATGTAGAATTGTAATTATATTCAGTGTTGCGTTTACAGATAAGAAACATTTATTCACATTAATGGATAAGGTTGAATCAGTGCGAAGATTAATCTTGCAATCATTGAAGAATTTATATCACTTCTTTAATTCAGTCTAATTGAGTTCGCTTCTTTAATTCAGTCTAAGCTTGCTCCAGCTTGATGCCATAAATTTAGTATTTTTGTGCAATTTTTCTCATCTCAGGATAATCGCAACATTTTATTATCAACCACGCACGAGATAACTTGTTGCACTTGTTAGTACTTTGTTTTAGCTCATCATAATAAACAAATATAATAAAATATTGTTCTCGGTTGCTGCAATGTACTGGCATCGATAAGCAAATAAATTCGATAGTTTGTGTCCCTTTATTTTTAAAGCTCTTTTATGAGCTCACTTCTGTGGATGCTAAATGACTTGATCAAATCAAGTTTTTTGTGGTGCTTCTTTCACAACATCTTCAGCAAGCGCCTGTTTTTGGACGGAAGTCTCTGCAGCCTTTGGCATGACGATCATGAGTCTGTGAATGACCGCCGATAATACGGCGATAATTTTTATGTATGCTTAAGAAAGTTTGTGCAACCTTTGGCATGACCGATCATGAGCCTGTGAACAATCGACGATAGTACGGCGATAATTTTTATGAATGCATTTGTTTAACCTTTGCCATGACCGATCATAAACCTATGAATAATCTACGATAATACAGCGATAATTTTTAGCAGTGCTGAGTGAAATTTGTGCAGCCTTTGGCATGACGATCATCGTTCAGTGAATGACCGCCGATATTTCGGCGATAATTTCACGGAATGCTGAATATCGAGTGCGTCTGCGAACCCAGTTTGTCGGACAGGTTGGCCGGTAAACACCTTTTTAGGCTCATGAGTGATAGCTCATTCTGGGCAGGCATTTAGTAAAGCACAGGTCCAGACTCTAACCCTTCCGTGCATAGATAAAAGCATAAAGGCTTTCAGACCACATTATCTTATGGAAGCTGGGCAGCTTTAGAGGGACTGAGACACACCATCGCTTAATGGTACTTCTTTTTTTCCGAATGATTGTGCTGGTGATGAATCAAGAGCGCTTCTGCTTCTGGTCGATCCTTTTCTATCCACAGAAAAGATACAGATTCTTCTCCGCTCTTATTGATGTTTTATGAAGACCCTTTTAAACGTGCGATTAGAAGAATAATTATCTGGATCCTATTCCACTGATGACTCCTTATATTTGCTACTTGAATACATTTCTCTACCAGGAGTGTATATTTTGTGAAGGAGTTATCTTTCATTCTGATGCATTCCATTTCGTTCCAGCGATAAGTTGACGTGGCAGTGTCTGGGTAGCGCCCAAATCATGTTAATGTAGGGCACAATATGGACGCTTCTTCTAATTGTATAAATCTGAGGCAAAGAAAAAAACTATCGCTTGATAGTTTTCCTTCGTTTCCTGTTTCTATCTTTTATCCTTCGTTGACCTTCGTCGAGGTCGTTTGTGTTGACGAGTCATTCGAGTGATTTTTTTTTTCAACTGGAACTTATGAAAGGTGGTTGCACCCAAATTTTTTAAATTAATTTTACTTCGTCAAGCGTGTTCTTCAGATTCAATTCAATAATAAAAACCCAGAAATTTTGAATGGATGAGCAAGTACGAATTTATGATTTACATTAATATTCAGTCAGGGCGTTGAGTATAATCGTTATTAATCTGACAAATCGTTCTGTAGCGTCCCAAATAATTTTAAATACTTAACACTGCAGGTTTCCTCAACCTTTGATGCGTAAAAACCTGCTTCGAGTTTGGTCCCAATCGCCTGTATGTCATTTACTTTACATCAATCAAAACATATGACTGAGCAGCTGTGGTTCACCTGATTGCCATAGTACGGTAACTCTGTCTATAAAGTACATGTACTTAACTGCCTTGCTAAGGTCCGCTTGCCAGGTCTTCAGTGTAGGTCATGAATAAAGCTTCGTCCGGACCTCCCTTTGCCTAATCGTTTTCTAAGTGCAGGGCCGCCATCCTCTTGTGTTTAGATGTCTACAAAAGACACCTAATAAAAGCCAGTCAAAATATTTTCGAATAGAAGTAACCATTAATTATCTATAAATGGTGATCAGTTTAACATTTGAATTCAGGAGGCTTGTACTTCTTCCTATGATACTACACACAGTTTGGAAAATTTATTTTCAAACTGTGTTTTTTGTTCGACTATCAGTCAATCTGTTGATTTAAATGATGCCTGATGTTAAATATCAGTCTCAGATAAAGTTGTTTAAAGGTAATACTATATATATTAAAGGTTAACTATATTTATTAAAGGTAAAACTATATAACAAATTCCATTCGAAGCACGGATGATAGATCCCGGGAATCATGAATATTAATATTTATTTTGAATAAAAATCGTATATTTTTTAAATACTTGATGCGTTTATAGCATGTGATGGGTATCACGCTGGTCTAGGAGCCTGCCATTTGTCTCCAAGCGTTCACTCAGTTTCCGCAAGTGATCGTCATTTACTGTAAAATTATTACAATTTGTGCTCGGATTATAAGTCCTTGACGACGCTTTTTCTGGAACTTCAATAATGATAATTTAGTAGGCAGGCTCGAGGGAAGGACTCTAATGACACTGAATTTTCTTGTCAGGATCTGCCTCAGTGATGTCCTAACGTATCCTATATACACCTGCATGAGCTGGTATTATCATATACTCTTTCGTAACGGAAAATCGTAGGGTTTCTGAGCAAATAAAAAATGATTGAAATTGTAAGACCCTCTAATTTTAATATTGTGGTTCTAGAGGCTGTTTTGTACTGCAATATTATAAGCTTGTATTTTCAGAATAATTGATCACATTAATTGTATTTGTACGAGGAATGGAATTCGATGAGATATTTACGCTCGAGTTCGTTCAATAAGTTATTCTAGTTTATGTAAGTCTATACATTATTTATCATTGCTAACTTGCTTGGGAATACTGTGAAAACGTTATCTCCTAGCGAAACGTTAGCTGCTGTCAAATAAGTGCAAATATTTAATATTCCCTCGGGCATTTTATCCAAGTTACTGCCAAAACTCTAATTTACAATTAATTAGCGCTTGAACCAACTTCATTTTCGTCTATTTCTTTTCAAATAATGTTGTATTACCTATTTCTAAGCGACTTTGTATGGTCTCAAATATTGAGGTTTATTTTCAACGCCAGTACTACTGCATTGCATTCATGGCCTTGATTCAAGGAAAAGCATGCATATAGAACAATAATGCTTGTTCCATACCGTGTCAGTGTTTTAATTGTCAAACTAGAACAAGATTCATCACCTCGTGAACAACTGTAACTGTAGCTCATCAAAAATAGGTAAGGTTATTAGGTAATTAGGTGAGCACGCTGCAATTTGTCCATTGTTGAGGGAATGAAGTTCTTTCTGAATTTTTCCCTCGATTGGATTTATTCAAAGAGCTTGGCGGAAGATCAGTTAATAGAATAAAACAATCACATTTCATTCTATGCGGCATGCAAAAATTGGAATAATATGAATCTAAGTAAAAACGATAATGTTCTAGAGTTTTTGCAACCGATTAAATTGATCTGAAATTTTGTGGATACGAATTTTTTTCGTTAGCTCGTTAAAACCTTGTCAAAAGAATTTGAGTTGAATCGTATCTGTTGCTGTGGGAACCTTAGCGCTGTAATCGTACATTTTGTTTAAGCGCTCAGGAAAACATCAGAATTTGATAGTTTCTCTACTGATATATGTTGCATAATTCTAGACGAATCTTTAAAAAATTTTTATAGTACCTCTACTAGTACATATTGCATAATTGAAGAGTAGATAATATTATAATTGCATAATATTAGTGCATTACGATAAAATCTTTCAGATTTCAGATTTTATCTTTCAGATTTTACCGTAATTTTACGTTGAATTATTAGACAATTTCAGCATGCTTTATAATTATAAGTTATTACGCAGGATTTTCGTTCATGAGTCACCCGCCCTGTAAAGCTCTAGTAGGAGGTGCCCACTTAGCAACTTGTTCTAAGTCGTACGGAAGTGGTTGCGCTTTAAGAAGAAAATTGAAGGCTTGTTCCAGCCGACGCAACTCCGAATATTCGCTTGGCGATCACCATCGATTTGTATCATTAATTTAAAGGGAGTTGCTATATCACACTGACAGCTTGTGGTCCTTAAAGGAAACTTGAGAGCTGCGAACACTGCAATTTCAGGGCGGGGTGAATGTCTGAAACAAGTTGTGCACTAACTTCATTTCCAGGTAACGATTCCTGGTAATCATAATGGAAATTGAAGTTCATATGAAGGTAAAGTCTAATGCATATCTCAATTTTTTTAGTTCATATATTACAATCTACGAGAAAGTCTTCCTGTTTGGAAAATTTGTTTCATTTACATATCTTAGATGTGTGTTTGTAAAATTTTGTGTGCGGGTTCGAAACTTGGCACCGCAAATATGTAGATGCTGTTGGGGCGCGTATCCAGGATACTTATCGTGTCGGGATATTGCCCGGACCTGGAAATTCATTCCTATGTGGGAGAATCGGAAGGGATTGATAAATTGGGAGTAAACAATTGGATCAAAATTTGAAATATAGGTTTTAAATCATTATATCGAAATTTTATTTTAAAAATGAAAAATGTTTCCAAATTTTGAAACAAGATTAAAATGAAAATTCTATGTTCTACGTAAATGGTGGGTTCTAACTGTTCTTTCTTCAATCAGCTCACATAAGCTTTAGAAGTATTCACGGAATTTGAAATAGAGGGATTTTAAAATAATAGGTAATATCGAGCTCGGTCGTGCAATTATAATTTTCAAAAATAAATATTTTTCATTCTACATACCATACCATTATCATAAGTCATACCTCATTGTGTTCATAATAATTCTCATCTAATTTATTTCTATTATAAAGTAGGTTGAAGACTATATCATGTCTACAATTTAACCCATCCTTTATGTTAGAACTTGCGAATTATTTTTAACTGCATTGAAAACGGGTTCTATCTGTTCGTTTAAAATTTATTTCGAGTATCAAATTTTTCCCCGTTTCGATCATGGAAAATTTTAAGAACAATTTCAAACGATGCCTTTATGGAGTAAAGCTTCGTCTAACTTGTCCAATATTACCTTTAGTCACAATGGATATAAACGGTAATTTCTTTATTCAAAGTAACCGAACTATGCGAAATCCTTAATTAAGTTGAATGCAAGTTCTACGACGAACATAAATTCGACGTCTGTAATTGAGCACTTCAGTTTAGGACTTTAAAATAAGTGACTGTCTGCTGGATTTATAATATTGTAATTATTTATTTTATATGAGTTGAGTACGGCGTTTCTGCTGCCGGCTGAGCCCATTGGGTGATCTCTGTTAATTTCACCCGCCCTTTCCTTCCCTCAAACTCAATTAGCCTTTTTTACCTACAAGCGATGAGCCCTGGGATATAATTTGCAAAGGCCTCTATTTCTAAGAGCCAATTTACTTAATAATCACAGTTGAAAGGAATAAAAACTGCACAGAAAAACACATTAGTACATCCGAATGGCGCTACTGCGGGCAAAGCCCCTGACGAGCCTCAATTGTTATGTAATCTTGAGCGGCGAAAACTGCAAAAACGAAGCGTTCATTTGTTCATATCATCAAAGATCGCCGGTGTCGGCCAACGGAAACGGAAACTGCATCAAGTAAATGACCAAATTTGATGTTTTTCAAGTGCCATGTACTTATTCTGCTGCAAAAAATCCTTATACCTTATTATGACTTTCGATACCAGTATAACGTTTGTCTAAGATTATACTGAATTAATGGAATAAAATATCTCTTGGTTAAATGATTGTTTTATAATATTATTGATCACCAGAGAAATTTACCTTTTGTATATATTGCAGTTGATAGAGTATAGTTAAATGAGCTGGTTTGTTGTTGCAAAAGGTGGAACGGCAGCGGAACGAACACGAATGCCCTGGCCAGATATCAGAATGACAAGTTACTAAAAACAAGATAGAAAATCACCAAAAATATTTATCAATGGCATTGAAAGTTTGCGGTGCGAAACATTATGCGGTGGTTATCGATTATGTTCATAACGTCTGATGTGAAAGTTTATGACCGACTTCAGATAATTGAATGCACAGATAAAATTTTTCATAGCATAGTTTCGAGTGAAAATTCATAGATGACGCGAAAGAAGTTATTTTTCAATGTAACTAAGAATTTATGCTTCCGAAAAAAGTGTTTTCTCTTGAGAAGATACGGAAGTATTTCTCAATGAAACTAAGAATTTAATGTTTCGAATAATTTGAAAGTTTTTTCATGATTAAGTACAAAGTTATTCTCAATTAAACTAAGAAATTGTTGTTTCGAAAAAATTAAAAGTTTTCTCATAATTGAGTAAGGGAGTTATTCTCTATTAAACTATGAATTTTTTTTCGAAAAAATTTAAAGTTTTCTCGTAATTGAGTACAAAGTTATTTGCAATTTAACTAAGAATTTATTTTTTCGAAAATTTGTTGAAATTTTCTCATGAGACAGTATATGAATGACATTAAGTTAGGACGGTTGGCGACGGCCGCGGCCGCTCCTACCGTCGGTGACACCCTCGTTTTGAAGGAAAAAACCTCGAGGATATCCGGCGTGCCTGTCAAAGCTCCCCGAGTTTTTACCTCGCTTTCAATTTCAACGCCGCGCCTTCGACGGTCTTTCGATGGGGAACTTCAACTCGTCCATATATAATATTCCTTTTCATCGATGATATTCCACTAATCTGCTAGCATACTTGTGTATCTGAAAATTCTGTCGCTCTATCTTTAAATAGTAAGCCGATAATATACTACTGGGTCGGAATATTCTGTATCTTTAAGGTAAATTTTTGTAATTGGTATTATAGCATTGTATAAAGATAAGAGATATATTTATACACACTGTTAAAGCGCAACATTCCTAGTTACTTCTAAGCCGACGAGCAGAGACAAATGTTACCTGTACGGACTCGATTAGAAGCGATCTGTCTGTCAGCTGAATAGTTTAAGTATGCCGATCCTCCAGTAATTTGGTAAGACTTGATTATTAGCTATATAATTAATTTGATTTACTGATGAATATGAATTTTGTCATTATCTTTGTTACTTTCTATTTACTGCTTTTTTGTATTGATTTTCAGAAACCGGTTAAAAACTATCACGAAACCGCGTGTCAGTTACTGTCCTCCACGATTCTTAAAGACCTGCAAGAAGGATCTTTACACACACCTTATTATTATTTGCATGACGAAGTAGATATAAAATTCTGCCGAAATATCAAGTTACATCATGATTACAATTTATCCTGCCTGACTTGTGCGGTCCTGTGGCAACCATCATCCGCCGTTTTATTAATGTTAATATAATAAGATTTGTTAGTATTATTAATGTTCTGCTTAGACCTTCATGCCAGAATTGCCAGAACGTATTTTGTTTAGGGAGGAAGGATTTCATTTTCTGCACTCGGTTTCTTACTTGTTAATTTCAAACCGTATGTGCAGGTAATGCTCTTTTCAATAGTATTTATTGAGAGTTAAGGTTAGAATAACCTTATAGCCTGAGCCAAATTCCCTTTTTTGGTGATGAATTTTCTTGTTGATTCTTGTGGCATATGAAAAGCATTACAGCCGTTAACTGGCCTTAGTTCGGCTACTTAGCTCCTTTTATTTTAATAGTTGAATTTTTATCGCCAAATTAAACTTTAAATGAAACTTTTAAATAATTATAATTGTTACTTTACCAATTTTTAACTCCACGTTCTAAATTTAGCGTGGACCAACCGAGAACCATCATTTAAGCAGCCCCCGTTTTCATCAATCATTTAAACTTAAACATAGCAGCTTTCGATCCTTTCAAGAAATGAACCCGCCAATGAGAAGCAACGAGTTTGTTTTTCTTGCGCTAGGGAGTCACGTGGGCGGGGTGTTTCTGACGCGTTTTAAACATGTTCGCAACGAGACGGCAAACCGACCAAACACAGACCTCGTTTGGGCGCACGAACATAAACAAAGGTTATGAAAAAAATGCTCAGCGTTGCAGTAATTATGGAGGAATAGGCGGTGCTCTGTGAGAAGTCCCTTAAACAAACCATCGAATTTTAGACTAGTACGTTTTGTCAAGATTTAATGCTTCGTACATGGATCCAATTAATATAATAATTTCGCCTAATTGAAAATTCATCATATCGACTCGAAGAATTTCTTCCGGTGAAATCTACTGAAATCTACAAAATAGTTTAGCAGCTCACCATCGTTTAATATTGGCATTAAATTTATTCAATAAAATATTACATGCTAGCGACAATTATAACTAATAAAATTATTTGTTACTATAGTTATTAGTAAGTATACCTATTTATTTATGATAATTTGCTTGGGAATACTGTCAGATCTTGTGAGATGAAGAGTGCCAACCTCTCATTGAACTGTTTACATAACAATAAATCATTTTATGATATAAGTATTTCCATTTTCAATGACATGCTTCATTGTGATACGGCCACTCGTGTCAAGTTTGTTCCAAATTTAGAATCGTCCA
Source organism: Hyalella azteca (assembly GCF_000764305.2). Classification (NCBI taxonomy): domain Eukaryota; kingdom Metazoa; phylum Arthropoda; class Malacostraca; order Amphipoda; family Hyalellidae; genus Hyalella; species Hyalella azteca. The sequence goes on from NW_025940483.1 coordinate 250,544, forward strand.
TATTTTCTTCAAGAAACTTTAGGAGTTCATTCGAGAGGCGGAAATCTACATGATGATCATGCCACTTCCTCATTTAAATCCAGCAAATTCAGCGTCGATTATTTCCACACATGTCCGTTCATGAGGTCTCTTATAGTTTTTATTGTTACTATGATCATTATTACTGATAATAATGCGAGCTGACACAGAACCCATATAACAGTGCGAGCTGAGACTGAACCCATGTAATAGTGCGAGCTGAGACTGAACCCATGTAATAGTGAGAGCTGAGACTGAACCCATGTAATAGTGCGAGCTGAGACTGAACCCATGTAATAGTGAGAGCTGAGACTGAACCCATGTCATAGTGCGAGCTGACACAGAACCCATGTAATAGTGCGAGCTGAGACTGAACCCATGTCATAGTGCGAGCTGAGACTGAACCCATGTAATAGTGCGAGCTGAGACTGAACCCATGTAATAGTGCGAGCTGAGACTGAACCCATGTAATAGTGCGAGCTGAGACTGAACCTATGTCATAGTGCGAGCTGAGACTGAACCATCAGTATGACCATCGATCAGACATGCGACTGCGGCCATCAGACATGCGGCTGCGATCATCAGACATGCGACTGCGACCATCAGACATGCGGCTGCGACCATCAGACATGCGACTGCGACCATCAGACATGCGACTGCGACCATCAGACATGCGACTGCGACCATCAGACATGCGACTGCGGCCATCAGACATGCGACTGCGACCATCAGACATGCAACTGCGACCATCAGACATGCGACTGCGACCATCAGACATGCGGCTGCGACCATCAGACATGCGGCTGCGACCATCAGACATGCGGCTGCGACCATCAGACATGCGGCTGCGACCATCAGACATGCGACTGCGACCATCAGACATGCG